>NC_135502.1:162921855-163009355 GCF_052857255.1 Amblyomma americanum
CAAAACCAGCGCTATGAAACAAAATGGGTTCCTGTGCATTGTGTTCGATGTGTTGCTGCCAAGCCCACTGGATGCAGGCTGCGATGAGGAGCATCTTATATAGGCGACGATGTCTCCATGATGTGACGTCCCCATAGTGATGGTGCAATCGCAAAAACAGTGTTGATAGGCACGCCTTGGTGGTTAAGCAAGCAAAGGGCGGCACGTGCTGGATTCTCGAAGCAAACGTCACTTGCTTGATATGGAGGCAGTTGGAAGGAATCATACCCGAGGTATGATGGCTGTACGGGTGAGCAAGACTGCCAAATCCTGCGCAATGAAGCAAAATGGGTTCCTGAGCACTGTGTTCGATGTGCTGCTGCCGACCCCACTGGATGCAGGAAGCAGTGAGGAGCTTCTTATACAGGCGACGATGTCCCCGTGATGTGACGTCCCCATAGTGATGGCGCAGTCGCAGAAACGGTGGTGACCGGCATGCTGGGGTGGTTAATCAAGCAAAGGGCGGCACGTGCTGGAGTCTCGAAGCAAATGTCACTTGATCGATATGAAGGCAGTTGGAAGGAATTATAACCGAGGAATGATGGTATTACGGGCAGCAAGACCGCCAAAACCTGCGCAATGAGGGAAAAGGGGTTACTGAGCATTGCGTTCGAGGTGAAGCTGCCGAGCCCACTGGATGCAGGCAGCGATGAAGAGCATCTTAGATTGGCGACGATGTCCCCGTGATGTGACGTCCCAATAGTGATGGCTCAGTTGCAGAAACGGTGGTGATAGGCGCGCTGGGGTGGTTAATCAAGCAAAGGGCGGCACGTGCTGGAGCCTCGAAGCAGACGTCACTTGCTTGATATTCAGGCAGTTGGAAGGAATCACAACCAAGGCATGATGGTTGTACGGGCAGCAAGACGGCCAAAACCTGCGCAATGAACAAAAAGGGTTCGTGAGCATTGCGTTCGATGTGTTGCTGCCAAGCCCATTGGATGCAGGCGGCGATGAGGAACATCTTAGATTGGCGACGATGTCCCCATAGTGATGGCTCAGTCGCAGAATCGCAGGTGATTGGCACACTGGGGTGGTTAATCAAGCAATGGGCGGCACGTGCTGGACTCTCGAAGCAGACGTCACTTGCTTGATATTAAGGCAGTTGGAAGGGATCATAACCTAGGCATGATGATTGTACGGGCAGCAAGATGGCCAAAACATGCGCAGTGAAGCAAAATGGGTTCCTGAGCGTTGTGTTCGATGTGCTGCTGCCGCGCCCACTGCATGCAGGCGGCGATGAGGAGCATCTTATATAGGCGACGATGTCCCCGTGACATGACGTTCCCATAGTGATGGCGTAGTCGCAGAAACGGTGGTGATAGGCATGCTGGGGTGCTTAATCAAGCAAAGGGCGGCACGTGCTGGAGTCTCGAAGCAAATGTCACTTGTTCGATATGAAGGCAGTTGGAAGGAATCATATCCGAGGCATGATTGTTGTACGGGCAGCAAGACGGCCAAAACCTTCGCAATTAAGCAAAATGGGCTCCTGAGCATTGTGTTCGATGTGCTGCTGCCGAGCCCACTGGATGCAGGCGGCAATGAGGAGCATCTTGTGCAGGCGACGATGTTCCCGTGATGTGACGTCCCCATAGTGATGGCTCAGCAGCAGAAACGGTGGTGATAGGCACGCTGGGGTAGTTAAGCAGGCGAAGGGCGGCACGTGCTGGAGTATCGAAGCAAACGTCACTTGCTCGATATGGAGGCAGTTGGAAGGAATCAAAACCGAGGCATGATGGTTGTACGGGCAGCAAGACAGCCAAAACCTTCGCAATGAAGCTAAAGGGGTTCCTGAGCATTGCGTTCGATATGAAGCTGCGGAGCCCACTGGATGCAGGCGGCGATGAGGAGCATCTTAGATTGGCGACGATGTCCCCGCGATGTGACGTCCCCATAGTGATGGAGCAGTCGCAAAAACGGTGGTGATAGGCACGGTGGGGTTGGTAAGCAAACAAACGGCGGCACGTGCTAGATTCCCGAAGCAAACGTCACTTGTTCGATATGAAGGCAGTTGGAAGGAATCATAACCGAGGCATGATGGTTGCACGGGCAGCGAGACAGCCAAAACCTTCGCAATGAAGCTAAAGGGGTTCCTGAGCATTGCGTTCGATGTGAAGCTGTGAGGATCATCTTATATAGGCAACGATGTCCCCGTGATGTGGCGTCCCCATAGTGATGGCGCAGTCGCAGAAACGGTGGCGATAGGCATGCTGGGTTGGTTAATCAAGCAAAGGGCGGCACGTGCTGGAGTCTCGAAGCAAATGTCACTTGCTCGATATGAAGGCAGTTGGAAGAAATTATAACCGAGGCATGATGGTTGTACGGGCAGCTAGACAGCCAAAACCTGCGCAATGAAGCAAAGAGGTTCCTGAGCATTTCGTTTTCTGTGATGCTGCCGAGCCCACTGGATGCAGACGGCGATGAGGATCATCTCAGATTGGCGACCATGTCCTCGTGATGTGACGTCCCCATAGGAAGGGCTCAGTCGCAGAAAAGGTGGTTATAGGCACGCTGGGGTGGTTAATCAAGCAAAAGGCGGCACGTGCTGGAGTCTCGAAGCAGACGTCACTTGCTTGATATTAAGGCAGTTGGAAGGAATTATAACCGAGGCATGATGGCTGTACGGGCAGCTAGACAGCCAAAACCTGCGCAATGAAGCAAAGGGGGTTCCTGAGCATTGTGTTCGAGGTGCTGGTGCCGAGCCCATTGGATGCAGGTGGCGATGAGGAGCATCTTATATAGGAGATGATGTCCCCGTGATCTGACGTCCCCATATTGATGGCGCGGTCGCAGAAACGGTGGTGGTAGGCACGCTGGGTTGGTTAATCAAGCAAACGGCGGCACGTGCTGGAGTCTCGAAGCAAATGTCACTTGCCCTATATGGAGGCAGTTGGAAGAAATCAAAACCGAGGCATGATGGTTGTACGGGAAGCAAGACGGCCAAAACCTGCGCAATGAAGCAAAAGGGGTGCCTGAGCATTGTGTTCTATGTGATGCTGCCGAGCCCACTGGATGCAGGCGGCGATGAGGAGCATCTTAGATTGGCGACGATGTCCCCGTGATGTGACGTCCCCATAGTGATGGCTCAGTCGCAGAAACGGCGGTGATAGGCACACTGGGGTGGTTAATCAAAGAAAGGGCGGCACGTGCTGGAGACTCGAAGCAAACGTCACTTGCTCGATATGGAGGCAGTTGGAAGGAATCATAATCGAGGTATGATGGATGTACGGGTGAGCAAGACGGCCAAAAGCTGCGCAATGAATAAAAGGGGCTCCTGAGCATTGTGTTCGATGTGCTGGTGCCGAGCCTACTGGGTGCAGGTGGCGATGCGGAGCATCTTATATAGGCGACGATGTCTCCGTGATGTGACGTCCCCATTGTGATCGCGCCGTCGCAGAAACGGTGGTGACAGGCACGCTTGGGCGGTTAAGCAAGCAAAAGGCGGCATATGCTGGAGTCTCGAAGCAAACGTCACTTGTTCGATATGAAGGCAGTTGGAAGAAATCATAACCGAGGTATGATGGTTGTACGGGTGAGCAAGACGGCCAAAACCTGCGCAGTGAAGCAAAATGGTGTCCTGAGCATTGTGTTCGATGGGCTGCTGCCGAACCCACTGGATGCAGGTGGCGATGAGGAGCATCTTATATAGGCGACGATGTCCCCGTGATGTGACGTCCCCATAGTGATCGCGCAGTCGCAGAAACGGTGGTGATAAGAACGCTGGGGCGGTTAAGCAAGCAAAGTGTGGCACGTGCTGGAGTCTCGAAGCAAACGTCACTTGTTCGATATGAAGGCAGTTGGAAGGAATCATAACCGAGGTGTGATGGTTGTACGGGAGGCAAGACGGCCAAAACCTGCGCAATGAACCAAAATGGGTTCCTGTGCATTGTGTTCGATGTGTTGCTGACGAGCCCACTGGATGCAGGTGGCGATGAGGACATCTTATATAGGCGACGATGTCTACGTGATCTGACGTCCCCGTAGTGATCGCGTAGTCGCAGAAACGGTGGTGATAGGAACGCTGGGGCGGTTAAGCAAGCAAAGTGCGGCACGTGCTGGAGTGTCGAAGCATACGTCACTTGCTCGATATGGAGGCAGTTGGAAGGAACCATAACCGAGGAATGATGGTTGTACGGGCAGCAAAACGGCCAAAACCTGCGCAATGAAGCAAAATGGGTTCCTGAGCATAGAGTTCGATGTGGTGCTGCCGAGCCCACTGGATGCAGGCGGCGGTGAGGAGCATCTTATATAGGCAACGATGTGCCCGTGATGTGACGTCCCCATAGTCATGGCGCAGTCGCAGAAACGGTGGTGATAGACATCCTGGGGTGCTTAATGAAGCAAAGGGCGGCACGTGCTGGAGTTTCGAAGCAAATGTCACTTGCTCGATATGAAGGCAGTTGGAAGGAATCACAACCGAGGCATGATGGTTGTACGGGCAGCAAGACGGCCAAAACATGCGCAGTGAAGCAAAATGGGTTCCTGAGCATTGCGTTCGATGTGCTGCTGCCGAGCCCACTAGATGCAGTCGGCGATGAGGAGCATCTTATATAGGCGACGATGTCTCCGTGAAGTGACGTCCTCTTAGTGATGGCGCAGTTGCAAAAATGGTGGTGATAGGCACGCTGGGGTGGTTAAGCAAACAAAGGGCGGCGCGTGCTGGAGTCTCGAAGCAAACGTCACTTGTTCGATATAAAGGCAGTTGGAAGGAATAACCGAGGCATGATGGTTGTACGGGCACAAAGACGGCCAAATATGCGCAATGAAGCAAAATGGGTTCCTGAATATTGTGTTCGATGTGCTGCTGCCGCGCCCACTGCATGCAGGCGGCGATGAGGAGCATCTTATATAGGCGAAGTTGTCCCCGTGATTTGACGTCCCCATAGTGATCGCGCAGTCGCAGAAACGGTGGTGATAGGAACGCTGGGGCGGTTAAGCAAGCAAAGTGCGGCACGTGCTGGAGTGTCGAAGCATACGTCACTTGCTCGATATGGAGGCAGTTGGAAGGAACCATTACCGAGGCATGATGGTTGTACGGGCAGCAAAACGGCCAAAACCTGCGCAATGAAGCAAAATGGGTTCCTGAGCATGGAGTTTGATGTGCTGCTGCCGAGCCCACTGGATGCAGGCGGCGATGAGGAGCATCTTATATAGGCGACGATGTCTCCGTGATGTGACGTCCCCATAGTGATCGCGCAGTTGCAGAAACGGTGGTGATAGGCACGCTTGGGCGGTTAAGCAAGCAACGGCGGCACATGCTGGAGTCTCGAAGCAAACGTCACTTGTCCGTAATGAAGGCAGTTGGAAGGAATCTTAACCGAGGCATGATTGTTGTACGGGAAACAACACGGACAAAACCTGCGCAATGAAGCAAAGGGGGTTTCTGAGCATTGTGTTCGATGTGCTGGTGCCGACCCCACTGGATGCAGGTGGCGATGAGGAGCACCTTATATAGGCGACGATGTCTCCATGATGTGACGTCCCCATAGTGATGGTGCAATCGTAAAAACAGTGTTGATAGGCACGCTTTGGTGGTTAATCAAGCAAAGGGCGGCACGTGCTGGAGTCTCGAAGCAAATGTCACTTGATCGATATGAAGGCAGTTGGAAGGAATTATAACCGAGGAATGATGGTGGTACGGGCAGCAAGACAGCCAAAACCTGCGCAATGAGGGAAAAGGGGTTACTGAGCATTGTGTTCGAGGTGAAGCTGCCGAGCCCACTGGATGCAGGCAGCGATGAAGAGCATCTTAGATTGGCGACGATGTCCACGTGATGTGACGTCCCGATAGTGATGGCTTAGTCGCAGAAACGGTGGTGATAGGCACACTGGGGTGGTTAATCAAGCAAAGGGCGGCACCTGCTGGAGTCTCGAAGCAAATGTCCCGTGCTCGATATGAAGGCAGTTGGAAGGAATCATAACCGAGGCATGATGGTTGTGCGGGCAGCAGGACGGCCAAAACCTGCGCAATGAACAAAAGGGGTTCGTGAGCATTGCGTTCGATGTGATGCTGCCGTGACCATTGAATGCAGGTGACGATGAGGAGCATCTTAGATTGGCAACGATGTCCCTATAGTGATTGCTCAGTCGCAGAAACGGTGGTGATAGGCACACTGGGGTGGTTAATCAAGCAAAGGGCGGCATGTGCTGGACTCTCGAAGCAGACGTCACTTGCTTGATATTAAGGCAGTTGGAAGGAATCATAACCGAGACATGATGATTGTACGGGCAGCAAGACGGCCGAAACATGCGCAATGAAACAAAATGGGTTCCTGAGCATTGTGTTCGATGTGCTGCTGCCGCGCCCACTGCATGCAGGCGGCGATGAGGAGCATCTTATATAGGCGATGGTGTCTCCGTGATACGACGTCCCCATAATGATGGCGCAGCGCAGAAACGGTGGTGATAGGCACGCTGGGGTGGTTGCAAAGTGCGGTACGTGCTGAAGTTTCGAAGCAAACGTCACTTGCTCGATATAGAGGCAGTTGGAAGGAATCATAACCGAGGTATGATAGTTTTACGGGTGAGAAAGACGGCCAAAACCTCCGCAGTGAAGCAAAATGGGGTCCTGAGCATTGTGTTCGATGTGCTGGTGCCGAGCCCACTGGATGCAGGTGGCGATGCGGAGCATCTTATATAGGCTACGATGGCTCCGGGATGTGACGTCCCCGTAGTGATCGCGCAGTCGCAGAAACGGTGGTGATCGGCACGCTGGGGCGGTTAATCAAGCAAAGGGCGGCACGTGCTGGAGTCTCGAAGCAGACGTCACTTGCTTGATATTCAGGCAGTTGGAAGGAATCACAACTGAGGCATGATGGTTGTACGGGCAGCAAGACGGCCAAATCATGCGCAGTGAAGCAAAATGGGTTCCTGATCATTGTGTTCGATGTGCTGCTGCCGAGCCCACTGGATGCAGGTGGCGATGAGGAGCATTTTATATAGGCGACGATGTCTCCGTGAAGTGACGTCCTCTTAGTGATGGCGCAGTCGAAAAAACGGTGGTGATAGGCACGATGGGGTGGTTAAGCAAACAAAGGGCGGCACGTGCTGGACTCTCGAAACAGACGTCACTTGCTTGATATTAAGGCAGTTGGAAGGAATCATAACCGAGACATGATGATGGTACGGGCAGCAAGACGGCCAAAACATGCGCAATGAAGCAAAATGGGTTCCTGAGCATTGTGTTCGATGTGCTGCTGCCGCGCCCACTGCATGCAGGCGGCGATGAGGAGCATCTTATATAGGCGAAGATGTCTCCGTGATATGACGTCCCCATAGTGATGGCGCAGCGCAGAAACGGTGGTGATAGGCACGCTGGGGTGGTTGTAAAGTGCGGTACGTGCTGAAGTCTCGAAGCAAACGTCACTTGCTCGATATGGAGGCAGTTGGAAGGAATCATAACCGAGGTATGATAGTTGTACGGGTGAGGAAGACGGCCAAAACCTCCGCAGTGAAGCAAAATGGGGTCCTGAGCATTGTGTTCGATGGGCTGCTGCCGAACCCACTGGATGCAGATGGCGATGAGGAGCATCTTATATAGGCGACGATGTCCCCGTGATGTGACGTCCCCATAGTGATCGCGCAGTCGCAGAAACGGTGGTGATAAGAACGCTGGGGCGGTTAAGCAAGCAAAGTCTGGCACGTGCTGGAGTGTCGAAGCAAACGCCCCTTGCTCGGTATGGAGGCAGTTGGAAGGAACCATAACCGAGGCATGATACTTGTACGGGCAGCAAAACGGCCAAAACCTGCGCAATGAAGCAAAATGGGTTCCTGAGCATTGAGTTCGATGTGCTGCGGTCGAGCCCACTGGATGCAGGCGGCGGTGAGGAGCATCTTATATAGGCAACGATGTGCCCGTGATGTGACGTCCCCATAGTCATGGCGCAGTCGCAGAAACGGTGGTGATAGGCATCCTGGGGTGCTTAATGAAGCAAAGGGCGGCACGTGCTGGAGTCTCGAAGCAAACGTCACTTGTTCGAAATGAAGGCAGTTGGAAGGAATCATAACCGAGGTATGATGGTTGTACGGGAGGCAAGACGGCCAAAATCTGCGCAATAAACCAAAATGGGTTCCTGTGCATTGTGTTCGATGTGTTGCTGCCGAGCCCACTGGATGCGGGTGGCGATGAGGAGCATCTTATATAGGCGACGATGTCTACGTGATGTGACGTCCCCGTAGTGATCGCGTAGTCGCAGAAACGGTGGTGATAGGAACGCTGGGGCGGTTAAGCAAGCAATGTGCGGCACGTGCTGGAGTGTCGAAGCATACGTCCCTTGCTCGATATGGAGGCAGTTGGAAGGAACCATAACCGAGGAATGATGGTTGTACGGGCAGCAAAACGGCCAAAACCTGCGCAATGAAGCAAAATGGGTTCCTGAGCATAGAGTTCGATGTGCTGCTGCCGAGCCCACTGGATGCAGGCGGCGGTGAGGAGCATCTTATGCAGGCGACGTTGTCTCCGTGATGTGACGTCCTCATAGTGATGGCGCAGTCGCAGAAACGGTTGTGATAGGCATGCTGGGGTGGTTAATCAAGCAAAGGACGGCACGTGCTGGAGTCTCGAAGCAAATGTCAATTGCTCGATATGAAGGCAGTTGGAAGGAATTAAAACCGAGGCATGATGGTTGTACGGGCAGCAGGACAGCCAACACCTGCGCAATGAACAAAAGGGGTTCGTGAACATTGCCAGTAAAGCAGCTGAATGGGCTAGTTGGTTTTGCATCTTGGTGAAAAAACAGCGCACAAGCAGACACAGACAGCGCTTGTCCCTTCTTTCTGTCTGTGTCTGCTTGTGCGCTGTTTTTTCACCAAGGTGACCATTGCGTTCGATGTGATGCTTCCGAGCCCATTGGATGCAGGCGGCGATGAGGAGCAGCTTAGATTGGCGACGATCTCCCCATAGTGATGGCTCAGTCGCAGAAACGGTGGTGATAGGCACACTGGGGTGGTTAATCAAGCAAAGGGTGGCACGTGCTGGAGTCTCGAAGCAAATGTCACTTGCTCGATATGAAGGCAGTTGGAAGGAATCATATCCGAGGCATGATGGTTGTACGGGCAGCAAGAAGGCCAAAACCTGCGCCATTAAGCAAAATGGGCTCCTGAGCATTGTGTTCGATGTGCTGCTGCCGAGCCCACTGGATGCAGGCGGCAATGAGGAGCATCTTGTGCAGGCGACAATGTTCCCGTGATGTGACGTCCCCATAGTGATGGCTCAGCAGCAGAAACGGTGGTGATAGGCACGCTGGGGTAGTTAAGTAGGAGAAGGGCGGCACGTGCTGGAGTCTCGAAGCAAACGTCACTTGCTCGATATGGAGGCAGTTGGAAGGAATCAAAACCGAGGCATGATGTTGTACGGGCAGCAAGACAGCCAAAACCTTCGCAATGAAGCTAAAGGGGTTCCTGAGCATTGCGTTCGTTATGAAGCTGCTGAGCCCACTAGATGCAGGCGGCAATGAGGAGCATCTTAGATTGGCGACGATGTCCCCGTGATGTGACGTCCCCATAGTGATGGAGCAGTCGCAAAAACGGTGGTGATAGGCACGGTGGGGATGGTAAGCAAACAAACGGCGGCACGTGCTAGATTCCCGAAGCAAACGTCACTTGTTCGATATGAAGGCAGTTGGAAGGAATCATAACCGAGGCATGATGGTTGCACGGGCAGCGAGACAGCCAAAACCTTCGCAATGAAGCTAAAGGGGTTCCTGAGCATTGCGTTCGATGTGAAGCTGCTGAGCCCACTGGATGCAGGCGGCGGTGAGGATCATCTTATATAGGCAACGATGTCCCCGTGATGTGGCGTCCCCATAGTGATGGCGCAGTCGCAGAAACGGTGGCGATAGGCATGCTGTGTTGGTTAATCAAGCAAAGGGCGGCTAGTGCTGGAGTCTCGAGGCAAATGTCATTTGCTCGATATGAAGGCATTTGGAAGAAATTATTATTGAGGCATGATGGTTGTACGGGAAGCAAGACGGCCAAAACCTGCGCTATGAAACAAAATGGGTTCCTGAGCATTGTGTTCGATGTGCTGGCGCCGAGCGCATTGGATGCAGGTGGCGATGAGGAGCATCTTATATAGGAGATGATGTCCCCGTGATCTGACGTCCCCACATTGATGGCGCGGTCGCAGAAACGGTGGTGACCGGCATGCTGGGGTGGTTAATCAAGCAAAGGGCGGCACGTGCTGGAGTCTCGAAGCAAACGTCACTTGTTCGATATGAAGGCAGTTGGAAGGAATCATAACCGAGGTATGATGGTTGTACGGGAGGCAAGACGGCCAAAACCTGCGGAATGAACCAAAATGGGTTCCTGTGCATTGTGTTCGATGTGTTGCTGCCGAGCCCACTGGATGCCGGCTGCGATGAGGAGCATCTTATGTAGGCGACGATGTCCCCGCGATGTGACGTCCCCATAGTGATGGCGCAGTGGCAGAAATGGTGGTGATAGGCACGCTGGGGTGCTTAATCAAGCAAAAGGCGGCACGTAGTGGAGTCTCGAAGCAAATGTCACTTACTCTATATGGAGGCAGTTGGTAGGAATCATAACCTAGGCATGATGGTTGTACGGGCAGCAAGACGGCCAAAACCTGCGCAATGAAGCAAAAGAAAAAAGGGTTGCTGAGCATTGTGTTCGATGTGCTGGTGCCGAGCCCACTGGATGCAGGTGGCGATGCGGAGCATCTTATATAGGCGACGATGTCTCCTTGATGTGATGTCCCCATAGTGATCGCGCAGTCGCAGAAACGGTGGTGACAGGCACGCTTGGGCGGTTAAGCAAGCAAAGGGCGGTACGTGCTGGAGTCTCGAAGCAAATGTCACTTGCTCGATATGAAGGCAGTTGGAAGGAATTATTACCGAGGCATGATGGTTGTACGGGCAGATAGACAGCCAAAACCTGCGCAATGAAGCAAAGAGGTTCCTGAGCAATGCGTTTTCTGTGATGCTGCCGAGCCCACTGGATGCAGACGGCGATGAGGATCATCTCAGATTGGCGACCATGTCCTCGTGATGTGATGTCCCCCATAGGAATGGCTCAGTCGCAGAAAAGGTGGTTATAGGCACGCTGGGGTGGTTAATCAAGCAAAAGGCGGCACGTGCTGGAGTCTCGAAGCAGACGTCACTTGATTGATATGAAGGCAGTTGGAAGGAATCAAAACCGAGGTATGATGGTTGTACGGGAAGCAAGACGGCCAAAACCAGCGCTATGAAACAAAATGGGTACCTGTGCATTGTGTTCGATGTGTTGCTGCCAAGCCCACTGGATGCAGGCTGCGATGAGGAGCATCTTATATAGGCGACGATGTCTCCATGATGTGACGTCCCCATAGTGATGGTGCAATCGCAAAAACAGTGTTGATAGGCACGCTTTGGTGGTTAAGCAAGCAAATGGCGGCACGTGCTGGATTCTCGAAGCAAACGTCACTTGCTTGATATGGAGGCAGTTGGAAGGAATCATACCCGAGGAATGATGGGTGTACGGGTGAGCAAGACTGCCAAATCCTGCGCAATGAAGCAAAATGGGTTCCTGAGCACTGTGTTCGATGTGCTGCTGCCGACCCCACTGGATGCAGGAAGCAGTGAGGAGCTTCTTATACAGGCGACGATGTCCCCGTGATGTGACGTCCCCATAGTGATGGCGCAGTCGCAGAAACGGTGGTGACCGGCATGCTGGGGTGGTTAATCAAGCAAAGGGCGGCACGTGCTGGAGTCTCGAAGCAAATGTCACTTGATCGATATGAAGGCAGTTGGAAGGAATTATAACCGAGGAATGATGGTATTACGTGCAGCAAGACCGCCAAAACCTGCGCAATGAGGGAAAAGGGGTTACTGAGCATTGCGTTCGAGGTGAAGCTGCCGAGCCCACTGGATGCAGGCAGCGATGAAGAGCATCTTAGATTGGCGACGATGTCCCCGTGATGTGACGTCCCAATAGTGATGGCTCAGTCGCAGAAACGGTGGTGATAGGCACGCTGGGGTGGTTAATCAAGCAAAGGGCGGCACGTGCTGGAGCCTCGAAGCAGACGTCACTTGCTTGATATTCAGGCAGTTGGAAGGAATCACAACCAAGGCATGATGGTTGTACGGGCAGCAAGACGGCCAAAACCTGCGCAATGAACAAAAAGGGTTCGTGAGCATTGCGTTCGATGTGATGCTGCCAAGCCCATTGGATGCAGGCGGCGATGAGGAACATCTTAGATTGGCGACGATGTCCCCATAGTGATGGCTCAGTCGCAGAATCGCAGGTGATAGGCACACTGGGGTGGTTAATCAAGCAATGGGCGGCACGTGCTGGACTCTCGAAGCAGACGTCACTTGCTTGATATTAAGGCAGTTGGAAGGGATCATAACCTAGGCATGATGATTGTACGGGCAGCAAGATGGCCAAAACATGCGCAGTGAAGCAAAATGGGTTCCTGAGCGTTGTGTTCGATGTGCTGCTGCCGCGCCCACTGCATGCAGGCGGCGATGAGGAGCATCTTATATAGGCGACGATGTCCCCGTGACATGACGTCCCCATAGTGATGGCGCAGTCGCAGAAACGGTGGTGATAGGCATGCTGGGGTGCTTAATCAAGCAAAGGGCGGCACGTGCTGGAGTCTCGAAGCAAATGTCACTTGTTCGATATGAAGGCAGTTGGAAGGAATCATATCCGAGGCATGATGGTTGTATGGGCAGCAAGACGGCCAAAACCTTCGCAATTAAGCAAAATGGGCTCCTGAGCATTGTGTTCGATGTGCTGCTGCCGAGCCCACTGGATGCAGGCGGCAATGAGGAGCATCTTGTGCAGGCGACGATGTTCCCGTGATGTGACGTCCCCATAGTGATGGCTCAGCAGCAGAAACGGTGGTGATAGGCACGCTGGGGTAGTTAAGCGGGCGAAGGGCGGCACGTGCTGGAGTATCGAAGCAAACGTCACTTGCTCGATATGGAGGCAGTTGGAAGGAATCAAAACCGAGGCATGATGGTTTTACGGGCAGCAAGACAGCCAAAACCTTCGCAATGAAGCTAAAGGGGTTCCTGAGCATTGCGTTCGATATGAAGCTGCTGAGCCCACTGGATGCAGGCGGCGATGAGGAGCATCTTAGATTGGCGACGATGTCCCCGCGATGTGACGTCCCCATAGTGATGGAGCAGTCGCAAAAACGGTGGTGATAGGCACGGTGGGGTTGGTAAGCAAACAAACGGCGGCACGTGCTAGATTCCCGAAGCAAACGTCACTTGTTCGATATGAAGGCAGTTGGAAGGAATCATAACCGAGGCATGATGGTTGCACGGGCAGCGAGACAGCCAAAACCTTCGCAATGAAGCTAAAGGGGTTCCTGAGCATTGCGTTCGATGTGAAGCTGTGAGGATCATCTTATATAGGCAACGATGTCCCCGTGATGTGGCGTCCCCATAGTGATGGCGCAGTCGCAGAAACGGTGGCGATAGGCATGCTGGGTTGGTTAATCAAGCAAAGGGCGGCACGTGCTGGAGTCTCGAAGCAAATGTCACTTGCTCGATATGAAGGCAGTTGGAAGAAATTATAACCGAGGCATGATGGTTGTACGGGCAGCTAGACAGCCAAAACCTGCGCAATGAAGCAAAGAGGTTCCTGAGCATTTCGTTTTCTGTGATGCTGCCGAGCCCATTGGATGCAGACGGCGATGAGGATCATCTCAGATTGGCGACAATGTCCTCGTGATGTGACGTCCCCATAGGAAGGGCTCAGTCGCAGAAAAGGTGGTTATAGGCACGCTGGGGTGGTTAATTAAGCAAAAGGCGGCACGTGCTGGAGTCTCGAAGCAGACGTCACTTGCTTGATATTAAGGCAGTTGGAAGGAATTATAACCGAGGCATGATGGTTGTACGGGCAGCTAGACAGCCAAAACCTGCGCAATGAAGCAAAGGGGGTTCCTGAGCATTGTGTTCGAGGTGCTGGTGCCGAGCCCATTGGATGCAGGTGGCGATGAGGAGCATCTTATATAGGAGATGATGTCCCCGTGATCTGACGTCCCCATATTGATGGCGCGGTCGCAGAAACGGTGGTGGTAGGCACGCTGGGTTGGTTAATCAAGCAAACGGCGGCACGTGCTGGAGTCTCGAAGCAAATGTCACTTGCCCTATATGGAGGCAGTTGGAAGAAATCATAACCTAGGCATGATGGTTGCACGGGCAGCAAGACGGCCAAAACCTGCGCAATGAAGCAAAAGGGGTTCCTGAGCATTGTGTTCGATGTGCTGGCGCCGAGCGCATTGGATGCAGGTGGCGATGAGGAGCATTTTATATAGGCGACGATTTCCCCGTGATATGACGTCCCCATAGTGATGGCGCAGCCGCAAAAACGGTGTTGATGGGCACGCTGGGGTGGTTAACCAAGCAAAGTGCGGTACGTGCTGGAGTCTCGAAGCAAACGTCACTTGCTCGTTATGGAGGCAGTTGGAAGGAATCATAACCGAGGCATGATGGTTGTACGGGAAGCAAGACGGCCAAAACCTGCGCAATGAAGCAAAAGGGGTGCTTGAGCATTGTGTTCTATGTGATGCTGCCGAGCCCACTGGATGCAGGCGGCGATGAGGAGCATCTTAGATTGGCGACGATGTCCCCGTGATGTGACGTCCCCATAGTGATGGCTCAGTCGCAGAAACGGCGGTGATAGGCACACTGGGGTGGTTAATCAAGGAAAGGGCGGCACGTGCTGGAGTCTCGAAGCAAACGTCACTTGCTCGATATGGAGGCAGTTGGAAGGAATCATAATCGAGGTATGATGGATGTACGGGTGAGCAAGACGGCCAAAAGCTGCGCAATGAAGAAAAGGGGCTCCTGAGCATTGTGTTCGATGTGCTGGTGCCGAGCCTACTGGGTGCAGGTGGCGATGCGGAGCATCTTATATAGGCGACGATGTCTCCGTGATGTGACGTCCCCATTGTGATCGCGCAGTCGCAGAAACGGTGGTGATAAGAACGCTGGGGCGGTTAAGCAAAGAAAGTGCGGCACGTGCTGGAGTGTCGAAGCAAACGCCACTTGCTCGATATGGAGGCAGTTGGAAGGAACCATAACCGAGGCATGATGGTGGTACGGGCAGCAAAACGGCCAAAACCTGCGCAATGAAGCAAAATGGGTTCCTGAGCATTGAGTTCGATGTGCTGCGGCCGAGCCCACTGGATGCAGGCGGCGGTGAGGAGCATCTTATATAGGCAACGATGTGCCCGTGATGTGACGTCCCCATAGTCATCGCGCAGTCGCAGAAACAGTGGTGATAGGCTTCCTGGGGTGCCTAATGAAGCAAAGGGCGGCACGTGCTGGAGTCTCGAAGCAAACGTCACTTGTTTGATATGAAGGCAGTTGGAAGGAATCATAACCGAGGTATGATGGTTGTACGGGAGGCAAGACGGCCAAAACCTGCGCAATGAACCAAAATGGGTTCCTGTGCATTGTGTTCGATGTGTTGCTGCCGAGCCCACTGGATGCAGGTGGCGATGAGGAGCATCTTATATAGGCGACGATGTCTACGTGATGTGACGTCCCCGTAGTGATCGCGTAGTCGCAGAAACGGTGGTGATAGGAACGCTGGGGCGGTTAAGCAAGCAAAGTGCGGCACGTGCTGGAGTGTCGAAGCATACGTCACTTGCTCGATATGGAGGCAGTTGGAAGGAACCATAACCGAAGAATGATGGTTGTACGGGCAGCAAAACGGCCAAAACCTGCGCAATGAAGCAAAATGGGTTCCTGAGCACAGAGTTCGATGTGCTGCTGCCGAGCCCACTGGATGCAGGCGGCGGTGAGGAGCATCTTATGCAGGCGACGTTGTCCCCGTGATGTGACGTCCTCATAGTGATGGCGTAGTCGCAGAAACGGTTGTGATAGGCATGCTGGGGTGGTTAATCAAGCAAAGGGCGGCACGTGCTGGAGTCTCGAAGCAAATGTCAATTGCTCGATATGAAGGCAGTTGGAAGGAATTAAAACCGAGGCATGATGGTTGTACGGGCAGCAGGACAGCCAAAACCTGCGCAATGAACAAAAGGGGTTCGTGAACATTGCATTCGATGTGATGCTTCCGAGCCCATTGGATGCAGGCGGCGATGAGGAGCATCTTAGATTGGCGACGATCTCCCCATAGTGATGGCTCAGTCGCAGAAACGGTGGTGATAGGCACACTGGGGTGGTTAATCAAGCAAAGGGTGGCACGTGCTGGAGTCTCTAAGCAAATGTCACTTGCTCGATATGAAGGCAGTTGGAAGGAATCATATCCGAGGCATGATGGTTGTACGGGCAGCAAGACGGCCAAAACCTGCGCAATTAAGCAAAATGGGCTCCTGAGCATTGTGTTCGATGTGCTGCTGCCGAGCCCACTGGATGCAGGCGGCAATGAGGAGCATTTTGTGCAGGCGACGATGTTCCCGTGATGTGACGTCCCCATAGTGATGGCTCAGCAGCAGAAACGGTGGTGATGGGCACGCTGGGGTAGTTAAGCAGGCGAAGGGCGGCACGTGCTGGAGTCTCGAAGCAAACGTCACTTGTCCGTAATGAAGGCAGTTGGAAGGAATCTTAACCGAGGCATGATGGTTGTACGGGAAACAACACGGACAAAACCTGCGCAATGAAGCAAAGGGGGTTCCTGAGCATTGTGTTCGATGTGCTGGTGCCGACCCCACTGGATGCAGGTGGCGATGAGGAGCACCTTATATAGGCGACGATGTCTCCGTGAAGTGACGTCCTCATAGTGATGGCGCAGTCGCAGAAACAGTGGTGACAGGCACGCTGGGGTGGTTAACCAAGCAAAGTGCGGTACGTGCTGGAGTCTCGAAGCAAACGTCACTTGCTCGATATAGAGGCAGTTGGAAGGAACCATCACCGAAGTATGTGGTTGTACGTGTGAGCAAGAGAGCCAAAACCTGCGCAATGAAGCAAAAGGGGTTCCTGAGCATTGTATTCGATATGCTGGTGACGAGCCCACTGGATGCTGGTGGCGATGAGGAGCATCTTATATAGGCGACGATGTCTACGTGATGTGACGTCCCCGTAGTGATCGCGCAGTCGCAGAAACGGTGGTGATAAGAACGCTGGGGCGGTTAAGCAAGCAAAGTGTGGCACGTTCTGGAGTCTCGAAGCAAACGTCACTTGCTCGATATGGAGGCAGTTGGAAGGAACCATTACCGAGGTATGTGGTTATACGGGCAGCAAGACGGCCAAAACATGCGCAATGAAGCAAAATTGGTTCCTGAGCATTGTGTTCGATGTGCTGCTGCCAAGCTCACTGGATGCAGGCGGCGATGAGGAGCATTTTATGTAGGCGACGATGTCCCCGTGATATGACGCCCCCGTACTGATGGCGCTGTCGCAAAAACGGTGTTGATAGGCACGCTGGGGTGGTTAACCAAGCAAAGTGCGGTACGTGCTGGAGTCTCGAAGCAAACGTCGCTTGCTCGTTATGGAGGCAGTTGGAAGGAATCATAACCGAGGCATGATGGTTGTACGGGCAGCAAGACAGCCAAAACCTGCGCAATAAACAAAAGCGGTTCGTGAGCATTGCGTTCGATGTGATGCTGCCGAGCCCATTGGATGCAGGCGGCGATGAGGAGCATCTTAGATTGGCGACGATGTCCCCATAGTGATGGCTCAGTCGCAGAAACGGTGGTGATAGGCACACTGGGTGGTTAATCAAGCAAAGGGTGGCACGTGCTGGAGTCTCGAAGCAAATGTCACTTGCTCGATATGAATGCAGTTGGAAGGAATCAAATCCGAGGCATGATGGTTGTACGGGCAGCAAGACGGCCAAAAGCTGCGCAATTAAGCAAAATGGGCTCCTGAGCATTGTGTTCGATGTGCTGCTGCAGAGCTCACTGGATGCAGGCGGAAATGAGGAGCATCTTATGCAGGCGACGATGTTCCCGTGATGTGACGTCCCCATAGTGATGGCTCAGCAGCAGAAACGGTGGTGATAGGCACGTTGGGGTTGTTAAGCAAACAAATGGCAGCACGTGCTAGAGTTCCGAAGCAAACGTCCCTTGTTCGATATGAAGGCAGTTGGAAGGAATCATAACCGAGGCATGATGGTTGCACGGACAGCGAGGGCCAACACCTGCGCAATGAAGCAAAATCGGTTCCTGAGCATTGTGTTCGATGTGCTGGTGCCGAGCACACTGGATGCAGGCGGCGGTGAGGAGCATCTTATATAGGCAACGATGCCCCCGTGATTTGGCGTCCCCATAGTGATGGCGCAGTCGCAGAAATGGTGGCGATAGGCATGCTGGGTTGGTTAATCAAGCAAAGGGCGGCACGTGCTGGAGTCTCGAAGCAAATGTCACTTGCTCCATACGAAGGCAGTTGGAAGGAATTATTACCGAGGCATGATGGTTGTACGGGCAGCTAGACTGCCAAAACCTGCGCAATGAAGCAAAGAGGTTCCTGAGCATTTCGTTTTCTGTGATGCTGCCGAGCCCACTGGATGCAGACGGCGATGAGGATCATCTCAGATTGGCGACCATGTCCTCGTGATGTGACGTCCCCATAGGAAGGGCTCAGTCGCAGAAAAGGTGGTTGTAGGCACGCTGGGGTGGTTAATCAAGCAAAAGGCGGCACGTGCTGGAGTCTCGAAGCAGACGTCACTCTCTTGATATTAAGGCAGTTGGAAGGAATTATAACCGAGGCTTGATGGTTGTACGGGCAGCAAGACGGCCAAAACATGCGCAGTGAAGCAAAATGGGTTCCTGAGCATTGTGTTCGATGTGCTGCTGCCGTGCCCACTGGATGCAGGCGGCGATGAGGAGCATCTTATATAAGCGACTATGTCTCCATGATGTGACGTCCCCATAGTGATCGCGCAGTCGCAGAAACGGTGGTGATAGGCACGCTGGGTTGGTTAATCAAGCAAACGGCGGCACGTGCTGGAGTCTCGAAGCAAACGTCACTTGTTCGATATGAAGGCAGTTGGAAGGAATCATAACCGAGGTATGATGGTTGTACGGGAAGCAATACGGCCAAAACCTGCGCAATGAAGCAAAATGGGTTCCTGTGCATTGTGTTCGATGTGTTGCTGCCGAGCCCACTGGATGCAGGCTGCGATGAGGAGCATCTTATATAGGAGATGATGTCTCCGTGAAGTGACGTCCTCTTAGTGATGGCGCAGTTGCAAAAATGGTGGTGATAGGCACGTTGGGGTGGTTAAGCAAACAAAGGGCGGCGCGTGCTGGAGTCTCGAAGCAAACGTCACTTGTTCGATATAAAGGCAGTTGGAAGGAATCATAACCGAGGCATGATGGTTGTACGCGCAGTAAGACGGCCAAAACATGCGCAGTGAAGCAAAATGGGTTCCTGAGCATTGTGTTCGATGTGCTGCTGCCGAGCCCACTAGATGCAGGCGGCGATGAGGAGCATCTTATATAGGCGACGATGTCTCCGTGATGTGACGTCCCCATAGTGATGGCGCAGTCGCAGAAACAGTGGTGATAGGCACGCTGGGGTGGTTAACCAAGCAAAGTGCGGTATGTGATGGAGTATCGAAGCAAACGTCACTTGCTCGATATAGAGGCAGTTGGAAGGAACCATTACCGAGGTATGTGGTTGTACGTGTGAGCAAGCCAGCCAAAACCTGCGCAATGAAGCAAAAGGGGTTCCTGAGCATTGTGTTCGATATGCTGGTGCCGAGCCCACTGGATGCAGGTGGCGATGAGGAGCATTTTATATAGGAGATGATGTCCCCGTGATCTGACGTCCCCATAGTGATGGCGCGGTCGAAGAAACGGTGGTGGTAGGCACGCTGGTTTGGTTAATCAAGCAAACGGCGGCACGTGCTGGAGTCTCGAAGCAAACGTCACTTGTTCGATATGAAGGCAGTTGGAAAGAATCATAACCGAGGTATGATGGTTGTACGGGTGAGCAAGACGGCCAAAACCTGCGCAATGAAGCAAAACGGGTTTCTGAGCATTGTGTTCGATGTGCTGGTGCCGAGCCCACTGGATGCAGGTGGCGATGAGGAGCACCTTATGTAGGCGACGATGTCTCCGTGATGTGACGTCCCCATAGTGATGGCGCAGTCGCAGAAACAGTGGTGATAGGCACGCTGGGGTGGTTAACCAAGCAAAGTGCGGTATGTGCTGGAGTCTCGAAGCAAACGTCACTTGCTCGATATAGAGGCAGTTGGAAGGAACCATTACCGAGGTATGTGGTTGTACGTGTGAGCAAGACAGCCAAAACCTGCGCAATGTAGCAAAAGGGTTTCCTGAGCATTGTGTTCGATGTGCTGCTGCCGTGCCCACTGGATGAAGGCGGCGATGAGGAGCATCTTATATAGGCGACGATGTCTCCGTGATGTGACGTCCCCATAGTGATCGCGCAGTTGCAGAAACGGTGGTGATAGGCACGCTTGGGCGGTTAAGCAAACAAGGGCGGCACATGCTGGAGTCTCGAAGCAAGCGTCACTTGTCCGATATGAAGGCAGTTGGAAGGAATCTTAACCGAGGCATGATGGTTGTACGGGAAACAACACGGACAAAACCTGCGCAATGAAGCAAAGGGGGTTCCTGAGCATTGTGTTCGATGTGCTGGTGCCGAGCCCACTGGATGCAGGTGGCGATGAGGAGCATCTTATATAGGCGACGATGTCTCCGTGAAGTGACGTCCTCTTAGTGATGGCGCAGTTGCAAAAATGGTGGTGATAGGCACGTTGGGGTGGTTAAGCAAACAAAGGGCGGCGCGTGCTGGAGTCTCGAAGCAAACGTCACTTGTTCGATATTAAGGCAGTTGGAAGGAATCATAACCGAGGCATGATGGTTGTACGCGCAGTAAGACGGCCAAAACATGCGCAGTGAAGCAAAATGGGTTCCTGAGCATTGTGTTCGATGTGCTGGTGCCGAGTCCACTGGATGCAGGTGGCGATGAGGAGCACCTTATATAGGCGACGATGTCTCCGTGATGTGACGTCCCCATAGTGATGGCGCAGTCGCAGAAACAGTGGTGATAGGCACGCTGGCGTGGTTAACCAAGCAAGTTGCGGTATGTGCTGGAGTCTCGAAGCAAACGTCACTTGCTCGATATAGAGGCAGTTGGAAGGAACCATTACCGAGGTATGTGGTTGTACGTGTGAGCAAGACAGCCAAAACCTGCGCAATGAAGCAAAAGGGTTTCCTGAGCATTGTGTTCGATGTGCTGCTGCCGTGCCCACTGGATGAAGGCGGCGATGAGGAGCATCTTATATAGGCGACGATGTCTCCGTGATGTGACGTCCCCATAGTGATCGCGCAGTTGCAGAAACGGTGGTGATAGGCACACTTGGGCGCTTAAGCAAGCAAGGGCGGCACATGCTGGAGTCTCGAAGCAAACGTCACTTGTCCGATATGAAGGCAGTTGGAAGGAATCTTAACCGAGGCATGATGGTTGTACGGGAAACAACACGGACAAAACCTGCGCAATGAAGCAAAGGGGGTTCTTGAGCATTGTGTTCGATGTGCTGGTGCCGATCCCACTGGATGCAGGTGGCGATGAGGAGCATTTTATATAGGAGATGATGTCCCCGTGATCTGACGTCCCCATAGTGATGGCGCGGTCGAAGAAACGGTGGTGGTAGGCACGCTGGTTTGGTTAATCAAGCAAACGGCGGCACGTGCTGGAGTCTCGAAGCAAACGTCACTTGTTCGATATGAAGGCAGTTGGAAAGAATCATAACCGAGGTATGATGGTTGTACGGGTGAGCAAGACGGCCAAAACCTGCGCAATGAAGCAAAACGGGTTTCTGAGCATTGTGTTCGATGTGCTGGTGCCGAGTCCACTGGATGCAGGTGGCGATGAGGAGCACCTTATATAGGCGACGATGTCTCCGTGATGTGACGTCCCCATAGTGATGGCGCAGTCGCAGAAACAGTGGTGATAGGCACGCTGGCGTGGTTAACAAAGCAAGTTGCGGTATGTGCTGGAGTCTCGAAGCAAACGTCACTTGCTCGATATAGAGGCAGTTGGAAGGAACCATTACCGAGGTATGTGGTTGTACGTGTGAGCAAGACAGCCAAAACCTGCGCAATGAAGCAAAAGGGTTTCCTGAGCATTGTGTTCGATGTGCTGCTGCCGTGCCCACTGGATGAAGGCGGCGATGAGGAGCATCTTATATAGGCGACGATGTCTCCGTGATGTGACGTCCCCATAGTGATCGCGCAGTTGCAGAAACGGTGGTGATAGGCACACTTGGGCGCTTAAGCAAGCAAGGGCGGCACATGCTGGAGTCTCGAAGCAAACGTCACTTGTCCGATATGAAGGCAGTTGGAAGGAATCTTAACCGAGGCATGATGGTTGTACGGGAAACAACACGGACAAAACCTGCGCAATGAAGCAAAGGGGGTTCCTGAGCATTGTGTTCGATGTGCTGGTGCCGATCCCACTGGATGCAGGTGGCGATGAGGAGCATTTTATATAGGAGATGATGTCCCCGTGATCTGACGTCCCCATTGTGATGGCGCGGTCGAAGAAACGGTTGTGGTAGGCACGCTGGGGTGGTTAACCAAGCAAAGTGCGGAACGTGCTGGAGTCTCGAAGCAAACGTCACTTGCTCGTTATGGAGGCAGTTGGAAGGAATCAGAACCGAGGCATGATGGTTGTACGGGAAGCAAGACGGCCAAAACCTGCGGAATGAAGCAAAAGGGGTTCCTGAGCATTGTGTTCGATGTGCTGGTGCCAAGTCCACTAGATGCAGGTGGCGATGAGGAGCACCTTATATAGGCGACGATGTCTCCGTGATGTGACGTCCCCATAGTGATGGCGCAGTCGCAGAAACAGTGGTGATAGGCACGCTGGGGTGGTTAACCAAGACAAGTGCGGTATGTGCTGGAGTCTCGAAGCAAACGTCACTTGCTCGATATAGAGGCAGTTGGAAGGAACCATTACCGAGGTATGTGGTTGTACGTTTGAGCAAGACAGCCAAAACCTGCGCATGAAGCAAAAGGGGTTCCTGAGCATTGTGTTCGATATGATGGTGCCGAGCCCACTGGATGGAGGTGGCGATGAGGAGCATCTTATATAGGCGACGATGTCTACGTGATGTGACGTCCCCGTAGTGATCGCGCAGTCGCAGAAACGGTGGTGATAAGAACGCTGGGGCGGTTAAGCAAGCAAAGTGTGGCACGTGCTGGAGTGTCGAAGCAAACGCCACTTGCTCGATATGGAGGCAGTTGGAAGGAACCATAACCGAGGCATGATGGTTGTACGGGCAGCAAAACGGCCAAAACCTGCGCAATGAAGCAAAATGGGTTCCTGAGCATTGAGTTCGATGTGCTGCGGCCGAGCCCACTGCATGCAGGCGGCGATGAGGAGCATCTTATATAGGCGAAGATGTCCCCGTGACGTGACGTCCCCATAGTGATCGCGCAGTCGCAGAAACGGTGGTGATAGGAACTCTGGGGCGGTTAAGCAAGCAAAGTGCGGCACGTGCTGGAGTGTCGAAGCATACGTCTCTTGCTCGATATGGAGGCAGTTGGAAGGAACCATTACCGAGGCATGATGGTTGTACGGGCAGCAAAACGGCCAAAACCTGCGCAATGAAGCAAAATGGGTTCCTGAGCATAGAGTTCGATGTGCTGCTGCCGAGCCCACTGGATGCAGGCGGCGGTGAGGAGCATCTTATGCAGGCGACGATGTCCCCGTGATGTGACGTCCTCATAGTGATGGCGCAGTCGCAGAAACGGTGGTGATAGGCATGCTGGGGTGGTTAATCAAGCAAAGGGCGGCATGTGCTGGAGTCTCGAAGCAAATGTCAATTGCTCGATATGAAGGCAGTTGGTAGGAATTAAAACCGAGGCATGATGGTTGTACGGGCAGCAAGACAGCCAAAACCTGCGCAATAAACAAAAGGTGTTCGTGAGCATTGTGTTCGATGTGATGCTGCCGAGCCCATTGGATGCAGGCGGCGACGAGGAGCATTTTAGATTGGCGACGATGTCCCCATAGTGATGGCTCAGTTGCAGAAACGGTGGTGATAGGCACACTGCGTGGTTAATCAAGCAAAGGGTGGCACGTGCTGGAGTCACGAAGCAAATGTCACTTGCTCGATATGAATGCAGTTGGAAGGAATCATATCCGAGGCATGATGGTTGTACGGGCAGCAAGACGGCCAATAGCTGCGCAATTAAGCAAAATGGGCTCCTGAGCATTGTGTTCGATGTGCTGCTGCAGAGCCCACTGGATGCAGGCGGCAATGAGGAGCGTCTTATGCAGGCGACGATGTTCCCGTGATGTGACGTCCCCATAGTGATGGCTAAGCAGCAGAAACGGTGGTGATAGGCACGTTGGGGTAGTTAAGCAGGCGAAGGGCAGCACGTGCTGGAGTTCCGAAGCAAACGTGACTTGTTCGATATGAAGGCAGTTGGAAGGAATCATAACCGAGGCATGATGGTTGCACGGGCAGCGAGACGGCCAACACCTGCGCAATGAAGCAAAATCGGTTCCTGAGCATTGTGTTCGATGTGCTGGTGCCGAGCACACTGGATGCAGGCGGCGGTGAGGAGCATCTTATATAGGCAACGATGTCCCCGTGGTGTGGCGTCCCCATAGTGATGGCGCAGTCGCAGAAACGGTGGCGATAGGCATGCTGGGTTGGTTAATCAAGCAAAGGGCGGCACGTGCTGGAGTCTCGAAGCAAATGTCACTTGCTCCATATGAAGGCAGTTGGAAGGAATTATAACCGAGGCATGATGGTTGTACGGGCAGCAAGACGGCCAAAACATGCGCAGTGAAGCAAAATGGGTTCCTGAGCATTGTGTTCGATGTGCTGCTGCCGTGCCCACTGGATGCAGGCGGCGATGAGGAGCATCTTATATAAGCGACTATGTCTCCATGATGTGACGTCCCCATAGTGATCGCGCAGTCGCAGAAACGGTGGTGATAGGCACGCTGGGTTGGTTAATCAAGCAAACGGCGGCACGTGCTGGAGTCTCGAAGCAAACGTCACTTGTTCGATATGAAGGCAGTTGGAAGGAATCATAACCGAGGTATGATGGTTGTACGGGAAGCAATACGGCCAAAACCTGCGCAATGAAGCAAAATGGGTTCCTGTGCATTGTGTTCGATGTGTTGCTGCCGAGCCCACTGGATGCAGGCTGCGATGAGGAGCATCTTATATAGGAGATGATGTCTCCGTGAAGTGACGTCCTCTTAGTGATGGCGCAGTTGCAAAAATGGTGGTGATAGGCACGTTGGGGTGGTTAAGCAAACAAAGGGCGGCGCGTGCTGGAGTCTCGAAGCAAACGTCACTTGTTCGATATAAAGGCAGTTGGAAGGAATCATAACCGAGGCATGATGGTTGTACGCGCAGTAAGACGGCCAAAACATGCGCAGTGAAGCAAAATGGGTTCCTGAGCATTGTGTTCGATGTGCTGCTGCCGAGCCCACTAGATGCAGGCGGCGATGAGGAGCATCTTATATAGGCGACGATGTCTCCGTGATGTGACGTCCCCATAGTGATGGCGCAGTCGCAGAAACAGTGGTGATAGGCACGCTGGGGTGGTTAACCAAGCAAAGTGCGGTATGTGATGGAGTATCGAAGCAAACGTCACTTGCTCGATATAGAGGCAGTTGGAAGGAACCATTACCGAGGTATGTGGTTGTACGTGTGAGCAAGCCAGCCAAAACCTGCGCAATGAAGCAAAAGGGGTTCCTGAGCATTGTGTTCGATATGCTGGTGCCGAGCCCACTGGATGCAGGTGGCGATGAGGAGCATTTTATATAGGAGATGATGTCCCCGTGATCTGACGTCCCCATAGTGATGGCGCGGTCGTAGAAACGGTGGTGGTAGGCACGCTGGTTGGGTTAATCAAGCAAACGGCGGCACGTGCTGGAGTCTCGAAGCAAACGTCACTTGTTCGATATGAAGGCAGTTGGAAAGAATCATAACCGAGGTATGATGGTTGTACGGGTGAGCAAGACGGCCAAAACCTGCGCAATGAAGCAAAACGGGTTTCTGAGCATTGTGTTCGATGTGCTGGTGCCGAGCCCACTGGATGCAGGTGGCGATGAGGAGCACCTTATGTAGGCGACGATGTCTCCGTGATGTGACGTCCCCATAGTGATGGCGCAGTCGCAGAAACAGTGGTGATAGGCACGCTGGGGTGGTTAACCAAGCAAAGTGCGGTATGTGCTGGAGTCTCGAAGCAAACGTCACTTGCTCGATATAGAGGCAGTTGGAAGGAACCATTACCGAGGTATGTGGTTGTACGTGTGAGCAAGACAGCCAAAACCTGCGCAATGTAGCAAAAGGGTTTCCTGAGCATTGTGTTCGATGTGCTGCTGCCGTGCCCACTGGATGAAGGCGGCGATGAGGAGCATCTTATATAGGCGACGATGTCTCCGTGATGTGACGTCCCCATAGTGATCGCGCAGTTGCAGAAACGGTGGTGATAGGCACGCTTGGGCGGTTAAGCAAGCAAGGGCGGCACATGCTGGAGTCTCGAAGCAAACGTCACTTGTCCGATATGAAGGCAGTTGGAAGGAATCTTAACCGAGGCATGATGGTTGTACGGGAAACAACACGGACAAAACCTGCGCAATGAAGCAAAGGGGGTTCCTGAGCATTGTGTTCGATGTGCTGGTGCCGAGCCCACTGGATGCAGGTGGCGATGAGGAGCATCTTATATAGGCGACGATGTCTCCGTGAAGTGACGTCCTCTTAGTGATGGCGCAGTTGCAAGAATGGTGGTGATAGGCAAGTTGGGGTGGTTAAGCAAACAAAGGGCGGCGCGTGCTGGAGTCTCGAAGCAAACGTCACTTGCTCGATATAGAGGCAGTTGGAAGGAACCATCACCGAAGTATGTGGTTGTACGTGTGAGCAAGAGAGCCAAAACCTGCGCAATGAAGCAAAAGGGGTTCCTGAGCATTGTGTTCGATATGCTGGTGACGAGCCCACTGGATGCTGGTGGCGATGAGGAGCATCTTATATAGGCGACGATGTCTACGTGATGTGACGTCCCCGTAGTGATCGCGCAGTCGCAGAAACGGTGGTGATAAGAACGCTGGGGCGGTTAAGCAAGCAAAGTGTGGCACGTTCTGGAGTGTCGAAGCAAACGCCACTTGCTCGATATGGAGGCAGTTGGAAGGAACCATAACCGAGGCATGATGGTTGTACGGGCAGCAAAACGGCCAAAACCTGCGCAATGAAGGAAAATGGGTTCCTGAGCATTGAGTTCGATGTGCTGCGGCCGAGCCCACTGGATGCAGGCGGCGGTGAGGAGCATCTTATATAGGCAACGATGTGCCCGTGATGTGACGTCCCCATAGTCATGGCGCAGTCGCAGAAACGGTGGTGATAGACATCCTGGGGTGCTTAATGAAGCAAAGGGCGGCACGTGCTGGAGTTTCGAAGCAAATGTCACTTGCTCGATATGAAGGCAGTTGGAAGGAATCGCAACCGAGGCATGATGGTTGTACGGGCAGCAAGACGGCCAAAACATGCGCAGTGAAGCAAAATGGGTTCCTGAGCATTGTGTTCGATGTGCTGCTGCCGAGCCCACTAGATGCAGTCGGCGATGAGGAGCATCTTATATAGGCGACGATGTCTCCGTGAAGTGACGTCCTCTTAGTGATCGCGCAGTTGCAGAAACGGTGGTGATAGGCACGCTTGGGCGGTTAAGCAAGCAAGGGCGGCACATGCTGGAGTGTCGAAGCATACGTCACTTGCTCGATATGGAGGCAGTTGGAAGGAACCATTACCGAGGCATGATGGTTGTACGGGCAGCAAAACGGCCAAAACCTGCGCAATGAAGCAAAATGGGTTCCTGAGCATGGAGTTCGATGTGCTGCTGCCGAGCCCACTGGATGCAGGCGGCGGTGAGGAGCATCTTATGCAGTCGACGATGTCCCCGTGATGTGACGTCCTCATAGTGATGGCGCAGTCGCAGAAACGGTGGTGATAGGCATGCTGGGGTGGAAAATCAAGCAAAGGGCGGCACGTGCTGGAGTCTCGAAGCAAATGTCAATTGCTCGATATGAAGGCGGTTGGAAGGAATTAAAACCGAGGCATGATGGTTGTACGGGCAGCAAGACAGCCAAAACCTGCGCAATTAAGCAAAGAGGTTCCTGAGCATTTCGTTTTCTGTGATGCTGCCGAGCCCACTGGATGCAGACGGCGATGAGGATCATCTCAGATTGGCGACCATGTCCTCGTGATGTGACGTCCCCATAGTGATCGCGCAGCCGCAGAAACGGTGGTGATAGGCACGCTGGGTTGGTTAATCAAGCAAACGGCGGCACGTGCTGGAGTCTCGAAGCAAACGTCACTTGTTCGATATGAAGGCAGTTGGAAGGAATCATAACCGAGGTATGATGGTTGTACGGGAAGCAATACGGCCAAAACCTGCGCAATGAAGCAAAATGGGTTCCTGTGCATTGTGTTCGATGTGTTGCTGCCGAGCCCACTGAATGCAGGCTGCGATGAGGAGCATCTTATATAGGAGATGATGTCTCCATTATGTGACGTCCCCGTAGTGATGGCGCTGTCGCAGAAACAGTTCTGATAGGCACGCTGGGGTGGTTAACCAAGCGAAGTGCGGTACGTGCTGGAGTCTCGAAGCAAACGTCACTTGCTCGATATGGAGGCAGTTGGAAGGAACCATTACCGAGGTATGTGGTTATACGGGCAGCAAGACGGCCAAAACATGCGCAATGAAGCAAAATGGGTTCCTGAGCATTGTGTTCGATGTGCTGCTGCCAAGCTCACTGGATGCAGGCGGCGATGAGGAGCATTTTATGTAGGCGACGATGTCCCCGTGATATGACGCCCCCGTACTGATGGCGCTGTCGCAAAAACGGTGTTGATAGGCACGCTGGGGTGGTTAACCAAGCAAAGTGCGGTACGTGCTGGAGTCTCGAAGCAAACGTCGCTTGCTCGTTATGGAGGCAGTTGGAAGGAATCATAACCGAGGCATGATGGTTGTACGGGCAGCAAGACAGCCAAAACCTGCGCAATAAACAAAAGCGGTTCGTGAGCATTGCGTTCGATGTGATGCTGCCGAGCCCATTGGATGCAGGCGGCGATGAGGAGCATCTTAGATTGGCGACGATGTCCCCATAGTGATGGCTCAGTCGCAGAAACGGTGGTGATAGGCACACTGGGTGGTTAATCAAGCAAAGGGTGGCACGTGCTGGAGTCTCGAAGCAAATGTCACTTGCTCGATATGAATGCAGTTGGAAGGAATCATATCCGAGGCATGATGGTTGTACGGGCAGCAAGACGGCCAAAAGCTGCGCAATTAAGCAAAATGGGCTCCTGAGCATTGTGTTCGATGTGCTGCTGCAGAGCTCACTGGATGCAGGCGGAAATGAGGAGCATCTTATGCAGGCGACGATGTTCCCGTGATGTGACGTCCCCATAGTGATGGCTCAGCAGCAGAAACGGTGGTGATAGGCACGTTGGGGTTGTTAAGCAAACAAAGGGCAGCACGTGCTAGAGTTCCGAAGCAAACGTCCCTTGTTCGATATGAAGGCAGTTGGAAGGAATCATAACCGAGGCATGATGGTTGCACGGGCAGCGAGGGCCAACACCTGCGCAATGAAGCAAAATCGGTTCCTGAGCATTGTGTTCGATGTGCTGGTGCCGAGCACACTGGATGCAGGCGGCGGTGAGGAGCATCTTATATAGGCAACGATGTCCCCGTGATTTGGCGTCCCCATAGTGATGGCGCAGTCGCAGAAACGGTGGCGATAGGCATGCTGGGTTGGTTAATCAAGCAAAGGGCGGCACGTGCTGGAGTCTCGAAGCAAATGTCACTTGCTCCATACGAAGGCAGTTGGAAGGAATTATTACCGAGGCATGATGGTTGTACGGGCAGCTAGACTGCCAAAACCTGCGCAATGAAGCAAAGAGGTTCCTGAGCATTTCGTTTTCTGTGATGCTGCCGAGCCCACTGGATGCAGACGGCGATGAGGATCATCTCAGATTGGCGACCATGTCCTCGTGATGTGACGTCCCCATAGGAAGGGCTCAGTCGCAGAAAAGGTGGTTGTAGGCACGCTGGGGTGGTTAATCAAGCAAAAGGCGGCACGTGCTGGAGTCTCGAAGCAGACGTCACTCTCTTTATATTAAGGCAGTTGGAAGGAATTATAACCGAGGCTTGATGGTTGTACGGGCAGCAAGACGGCCAAAACATGCGCAGTGAAGCAAAATGGGTTCCTGAGCATTGTGTTCGATGTGCTGCTGCCGTGCCCACTGGATGCAGGCGGCGATGAGGAGCATCTTATATAAGCGACTATGTCTCCATGATGTGACGTCCCCATAGTGATCGCGCAGTCGCAGAAACGGTGGTGATAGGCACGCTGGGTTGGTTAATCAAGCAAACGGCGGCACGTGCTGGAGTCTCGAAGCAAACGTCACTTGTTCGATATGAAGGCAGTTGGAAGGAATCATAACCGAGGTATGATGGTTGTACGGGAAGCAATACGGCCAAAACCTGCGCAATGAAGCAAAATGGGTTCCTGTGCATTGTGTTCGATGTGTTGCTGCCGAGCCCACTGGATGCAGGCTGCGATGAGGAGCATCTTATATAGGAGATGATGTCTCCGTGAAGTGACGTCCTCTTAGTGATGGCGCAGATGCAAAAATGGTGGTGATAGGCACGTTGGGGTGGTTAAGCAAACAAAGGGCGGCGCGTGCTGGAGTCTCGAAGCAAACGTCACTTGTTCGATATAAAGGCAGTTGGAAGGAATCATAACCGAGGCATGATGGTTGTACGCGCAGTAAGACGGCCAAAACATGCGCAGTGAAGCAAAATGGGTTCCTGAGCATTGTGTTCGATGTGCTGCTGCCGAGCCCACTAGATGCAGGCGGCGATGAGGAGCATCTTATATAGGCGACGATGTCTCCGTGATGTGACGTCCCCATAGTGATGGCGCAGTCGCAGAAACAGTGGTGATAGGCACGCTGGGGTGGTTAACCAAGCAAAGTGCGGTATGTGATGGAGTATCGAAGCAAACGTCACTTGCTCGATATAGAGGCAGTTGGAAGGAACCATTACCGAGGTATGTGGTTGTACGTGTGAGCAAGCCAGCCAAAACCTGCGCAATGAAGCAAAAGGGGTTCCTGAGCATTGTGTTCGATATGCTGGTGCCGAGCCCACTGGATGCAGGTGGCGATGAGGAGCATTTTATATAGGAGATGATGTCCCCGTGATCTGACGTCCCCATAGTGATGGCGCGGTCGAAGAAACGGTGGTGGTAGGCACGCTGGTTTGGTTAATCAAGCAAACGGCGGCACGTGCTGGAGTCTCGAAGCAAACGTCACTTGTTCGATATGAAGGCAGTTGGAAAGAATCATAACCGAGGTATGATGGTTGTACGGGTGAGCAAGACTGCCAAAACCTGCGCAATGAAGCAAAACGGGTTTCTGAGCATTGTGTTCGATGTGCTGGTGCCGAGCCCACTGGATGCAGGTGGCGATGAGGAGCACCTTATGTAGGCGACGATGTCTCCGTGATGTGACGTCCCCATAGTGATGGCGCAGTCGCAGAAACAGTGGTGATAGGCACGCTGGGGTGGTTAACCAAGCAAAGTGCGGTATGTGCTGGAGTCTCGAAGCAAACGTCACTTGCTCGATATAGAGGCAGTTGGAAGGAACCATTACCGAGGTATGTGGTTGTACGTGTGAGCAAGACAGCCAAAACCTGCGCAATGTAGCAAAAGGGTTTCCTGAGCATTGTGTTCGATGTGCTGCTGCCGTGCCCACTGGATGAAGGCGGCGATGAGGAGCATCTTATATAGGCGACGATGTCTCCGTGATGTGACGTCCCCATAGTGATCGCGCAGTTGCAGAAACGGTGGTGATAGGCACGCTTGGGCGGTTAAGCAAACAAGGGCGGCACATGCTGGAGTCTCGAAGCAAACGTCACTTGTCCGATATGAAGGCAGTTGGAAGGAATCTTAACCGAGGCATGATGGTTGTACGGGAAACAACACGGACAAAACCTGCGCAATGAAGCAAAGGGGGTTCCTGAGCATTGTGTTCGATGTGCTGGTGCCGAGCCCACTGGATGCAGGTGGCGATGAGGAGCATCTTATATAGGCGACGATGTCTCCGTGAAGTGACGTCCTCTTAGTGATGGCGCAGTTGCAAAAATGGTGGTGATAGGCACGTTGGGGTGGTTAAGCAAACAAAGGGCGGCGCGTGCTGGAGTCTCGAAGCAAACGTCACTTGTTCGATATTAAGGCAGTTGGAAGGAATCATAACCGAGGCATGATGGTTGTACGCGCAGTAAGACGGCCAAAACATGCGCAGTGAAGCAAAATGGGTTCCTGAGCATTGTGTTCGATGTGCTGGTGCCGAGTCCACTGGATGCAGGTGGCGATGAGGAGCACCTTATATAGGCGACGATGTCTCCGTGATGTGACGTCCCCATAGTGATGGCGCAGTCGCAGAAACAGTGGTGATAGGCACGCTGGCGTGGTTAACCAAGCAAGTTGCGGTATGTGCTGGAGTCTCGAAGCAAACGTCACTTGCTCGATATAGAGGCAGTTGGAAGGAACCATTACCGAGGTATGTGGTTGTACGTGTGAGCAAGACAGCCAAAACCTGCGCAATGAAGCAAAAGGGTTTCCTGAGCATTGTGTTCGATGTGCTGCTGCCGTGCCCACTGGATGAAGGCGGCGATGAGGAGCATCTTATATAGGCGACGATGTCTCCGTGATGTGACGTCCCCATAGTGATCGCGCAGTTGCAGAAACGGTGGTGATAGGCACACTTGGGCGCTTAAGCAAGCAAGGGCGGCACATGCTGGAGTCTCGAAGCAAACGTCACTTGTCCGATATGAAGGCAGTTGGAAGGAATCTTAACCGAGGCATGATGGTTGTACGGGAAACAACACGGACAAAACCTGCGCAATGAAGCAAAGGGGGTTCCTGAGCATTGTGTTCGATGTGCTGGTGCCGATCCCACTGGATGCAGGTGGCGATGAGGAGCATTTTATATAGGAGATGATGTCCCCGTGATCTGACGTCCCCATAGTGATGGCGCGGTCGAAGAAACGGCGGTGGTAGGCACGCTGGTTTGGTTAATCAAGCAAACGGCGGCACGTGCTGGAGTCTCGAAGCAAACGTCACTTGTTCGATATGAAGGCAGTTGGAAAGAATCATAACCGAGGTATGATGGTTGTACGGGTGAGCAAGACGGCCAAAACCTGCGCAATGAAGCAAAACGGGTTTCTGAGCATTGTGTTCGATGTGCTGGTGCCGAGTCCACTGGATGCAGGTGGCGATGAGGAGCACCTTATATAGGCGACGATGTCTCCGTGATGTGACGTCCCCATAGTGATGGCGCAGTCGCAGAAACAGTGGTGATAGGCACGCTGGCGTGGTTAACCAAGCAAGTTGCGGTATGTGCTGGAGTCTCGAAGCAAACGTCAGTTGCTCGATATAGAGGCAGTTGGAAGGAACCATTACCGAGGTATGTGGTTGTACGTGTGAGCAAGACAGCCAAAACCTGCGCAATGAAGCAAAAGGGTTTCCTGAGCATTGTGTTCGATGTGCTGCTGCCGTGCCCACTGGATGAAGGCGGCGATGAGGAGCATCTTATATAGGCGACGATGTCTCCGTGATGTGACGTCCCCATAGTGATCGCGCAGTTGCAGAAACGGTGGTGATAGGCACACTTGGGCGCTTAAGCAAGCAAGGGCGGCACATGCTGGAGTCTCGAAGCAAACGTCACTTGTCCGATATGAAGGCAGTTGGAAGGAATCTTAACCGAGGCATGATGGTTGTACGGGAAACAACACGGACAAAACCTGCGCAATGAAGCAAAGGGGGTTCCTGAGCATTGTGTTCGATGTGCTGGTGCCGATCCCACTGGATGCAGGTGGCGATGAGGAGCATTTTATATAGGAGATGATGTCCCCGTGATCTGAGGTCCCCATTGTGATGGCGCGGTCGAAGAAACGGTTGTGGTAGGCACGCTGGGGTGGTTAACCAAGCAATGTGCGGAACGTGCTGGAGTCTCGAAGCAAACGTCACTTGCTCGTCATGGAGGCAGTTGGAAGGAATCAGAACCGAGGCTTGATGGTTGTACGGGAAGCAAGACGGCCAAAACCTGCGGAATGAAGCAAAAGGGGTTCCTGAGCATTGTGTTCGATGTGCTGGTGCCGAGTCCACTAGATGCAGGTGGCGATGAGGAGCACCTTATATAGGCGACGATGTCTCCGTGATGTGACGTCCCCATAGTGATGGCGCAGTCGCAGAAACAGTGGTGATAGGCACGCTGGGGTGGTTAACCAAGACAAGTGCGGTATGTGCTGGAGTCTCGAAGCAAACGTCACTTGCTCGATATAGAGGCAGTTGGAAGGAACCATTACCGAGGTATGTGGTTGTACGTTTGAGCAAGACAGCCAAAACCTGCGCATGAAGCAAAAGGGGTTCCTGAGCATTGTGTTCGATATGATGGTGCCGAGCCCACTGGATGGAGGTGGCGATGAGGAGCATCTTATATAGGCGACGATGTCTACGTGATGTGACGTCCCCGTAGTGATCGCGCAGTCGCAGAAACGGTGGTGATAAGAACGCTGGGGCGGTTAAGCAAGCAAAGTGTGGCACGTGCTGGAGTGTCGAAGCAAACGCCACTTGCTCGATATGGAGGCAGTTGGAAGGAACCATAACCGAGGCATGATGGTTGTACGGGCAGCAAAACGGCCAAAACCTGCGCAATGAAGCAAAATGGGTTCCTGAGCATTGAGTTCGATGTGCTGCGGCCGAGCCCACTGCATGCAGGCGGCGATGAGGAGCATCTTATATAGGCGAAGATGTCCCCGTGACGTGACGTCCCCATAGTGATCGCGCAGTCGCAAAAACGGTGGTGATAGGAACTCTGGGGCGGTTAAGCAAGCAAAGTGCGGCACGTGCTGGAGTGTCGAAGCATACGTCTCTTGCTCGATATGGAGGCAGTTGGAAGGAACCATTACCGAGGCATGATGGTTGTACGGGCAGCAAAACGGCCAAAACCTGCGCAATGAAGCAAAATGGGTTCCTGAGCATAGAGTTCGATGTGCTGCTGCCGAGCCCACTGGATGCAGGCGGCGGTGAGGAGCATCTTATGCAGGCGACGATGTCCCCGTGATGTGACGTCCTCATAGTGATGGCGCAGTCGCAGAAACGGTGGTGATAGGCATGCTGGGGTGGTTAATCAAGCAAAGGGCGGCATGTGCTGGAGTCTCGAAGCAAATGTCAATTGCTCGATATGAAGGCAGTTGGTAGGAATTAAAACCGAGGCATGATGGTTGTACGGGCAGCAAGACAGCCAAAACCTGCGCAATAAACAAAAGGTGTTCGTGAGCATTGCGTTCGATGTGATGCTGCCGAGCCCATTGGATGCAGGTGGCGACGAGGAGCATTTTAGATTGGCGACGATGTCCCCATAGTGATGGCTCAGTCGCAGAAACGGGGTGATAGGCACACTGCGTGGTTAATCAAGCAAAGGGTGGCACGTGCTGGAGTCACGAAGCAAATGTCACTTGCTCGATATGAATGCAGTTGGAAGGAATCATATCCGAGGCATGATGGTTGTACGGGCAGCAAGACGGCCAAAAGCTGCGCAATTAAGCAAAATGGGCTCCTGAGCATTGTGTTCGATGTGCTGCTGCAGAGCCCACTGGATGCAGGCGGCAATGAGGAGCGTCTTATGCAGGCGACGATGTTCCCTTGATGTGACGTCCCCATAGTGATGGCTAAGCAGCAGAAACGGTGGTGATAGGCACGTTGGGGTAGTTAAGCAGGCGAAGGGCGGCACGTGCTGGAGTTCCGAAGCAAACGTGACTTGTTCGATATGAAGGCAGTTGGAAGGAATCATAACCGAGGCATGATGGTTGCACGGGCAGCGAGACGGCCAACACCTGCGCAATGAAGCAAAATCGGTTCCTGAGCATTGTGTTCGATGTGCTGGTGCCGAGCACACTGGATGCAGGCGGCGGTGAGGAGCATCTTATATAGGCAACGATGTCCCCGTGATGTGGCGTCCCCATAGTGATGGCGCAGTCGCAGAAACGGTGGCGATAGGCATGCTGGGTTGGTTAATCAAGCAAAGGGCGGCACGTGCTGGAGTCTCGAAGCAAATGTCACTTGCTCCATATGAAGGCAGTTGGAAGGAATTATTACCGAGGCATGATGGTTGTTCGGGCAGCTAGACTGCCAAAACCTGCGCAATGAAGCAAAGAGGTTCCTGAGCATTTCGTTTTCTGTGATGCTGCCGAGCCCACTGGATGCAGACGGCGATGATGATCATCTCAGATTGGCGACCATGTACTCGTGATGTGACGTCCCCATAGGAAGGGCTCAGTCGCAGAAAAGGTGGTTGTAGGCACGCTGGGGTGGTTAATCATGCAAAAGGCGGCACGTGCTGGAGTCTCGAAGCAGACGTCACTTGCTTGATATTAAGGCAGTTGGAAGGAATTATAACCGAGGCTTGATGGTTGTACGGGCAGCAAGACGGCCAAAACATGCGCAGTGAAGCAAAATGGGTTCCTGAGCATTGTGTTCGATGTGCTGCTGCCGTGCCCACTGGATGCAGGCGGCGATGAGGAGCATCTTATATAAGCGACTATGTCTCCATGATGTGACGTCCCCATAGTGATCGCGCAGTCGCAGAAACGGTGGTGATAGGCACGCTGGGTTGGTTAATCAAGCAAACGGCGGCACGTGCTGGAGTCTCGAAGCAAACGTCACTTGTTCGATATGAAGGCAGTTGGAAGGAATCATAACCGAGGTATGATGGTTGTACGGGAAGCAATACGGCCAAAACCTGCGCAATGAAGCAAAATGGGTTCCTGTGCATTGTGTTCGATGTGTTGCTGCCGAGCCCACTGGATGCAGGCTGCTATGAGGAGCATCTTATATAGGAGATGATGTCTCCGTGAAGTGACGTCCTCTTAGTGATGGCGCAGTTGCAAAAATGGTGGTGATAGGCACGTTGGGGTGGTTTAGCAAACAAAGGGCGGCGCGTGCTGGAGTCTCGAAGCAAACGTCACTTGTTCGATATAAAGGCAGTTGGAAGGAATCATAACCGAGGCATGATGGTTGTACGCGCAGTAAGACGGCCAAAACATGCGCAGTGAAGCAAAATGGGTTCCTGAGCATTGTGTTCGATGTGCTGCTGCCGAGCCCACTAGATGCAGGCGGCGATGAGGAGCATCTTATATAGGCGACGATGTCTCCGTGATGTGACGTCCCCATAGTGATGGCGCAGTCGCAGAAACAGTGGTGATAGGCACGCTGGGGTGGTTAACCAAGCAAAGTGTGGTATGTGATGGAGTATCGAAGCAAACGTCACTTGCTCGATATAGAGGCAGTTGGAAGGAACCATTACCGAGGTATGTGGTTGTACGTGTGAGCAAGCCAGCCAAAACCTGCGCAATGAAGCAAAAGGGGTTCCTGAGCATTGTGTTCGATATGCTGGTGCCGAGCCCACTGGATGCAGGTGGCGATGAGGAGCATTTTATATAGGAGATGATGTCCCCGTGATCTGACGTCCCCATAGTGATGGCGCGGTCGAAGAAACGGTGGTGGTAGGCACGCTGGGTTGGTTAATCAAGCAAACGGCGGCACGTGCTGGAGTCTCGAAGCAAACGTCACTTGTTCGATATGAAGGCTGTTGGAAAGAATCATAACCGAGGTATGATGGTTGTACGGGTGAGCAAGACGGCCAAAACCTGCGCAATGAAGCAAAAGGGGTTCCTGAGCATTGTGTTCGATGTGCTGGTGCCGAGTCCACTGGATGCAGGTGGCGATGAGGAGCACCTTACATAGGAGGCGATGTCTCCGTGATGTGACGTCCCCATAGTGATGGCGCAGTCGCAGAAACAGTGGTGATAGGCTCGCTGGGGTGGTTAACCAAGCAAAGTACGGTATGTGCTGGAGTCTCGAAGCAAACGTCATTTGCTCGATATAGAGGCAGTTGGAAGGAATCATAACCGAGGCATGATGGTTGTACGGGAAGCAAGACGGCCAAAACCTGCGCAATGAAGCAAAATGGGTTCCTGAGCATTGTGTTCGATGTGCTCCTGCCGTGCCCACTGGATGAAGGCGGCGATGAGGAGCATCTTATATAGGCGACGATGTCTCCGTGATGTGACGTCCCCATAGTGATCGCGCAGTTGCAGAAACGGTGGTGATAGGCACGCATGGGCGGTTTAGCAAGAAAGGGCGGCACATGCTGGAGTCTCGAAGAAAACGTCACTTGTCCGATATGAAGGCAGTTGGAAGGAATCTTAACCGAGGCATGATGGTTGTACGGGAAACAACACGGACAAAACCTGCGAGATGAAGCAAAGGGGGTTCCTGAGCATTGTGTTCGATGTGCTGGTGCCGAGCCCACTGGATGCAGGTGGCGATGAGGAGCATTTTATATAGGAGATGATGTCCCCGTGATCTGACGTCCCCATAGTGATGGCGCGGTCGAAGAAACGGTGGTGGTAGGCACGCTGGGTTGGTTAATCAAGCAAACGGCGGCACGTGCTGGAGTCTCGAAGCAAACGTCACTTGTTCGATATGAAGGCTGTTGGAAAGAATCATAACCGAGGTATGATGGTTGTACGGGTGAGCAAGACGGCCAAATCCTGCGCAATGAAGCAAAAGGGGTTCCTGAGCATTGTGTTCGATGTGCTGGTGCCGAGTCCACTGGATGCAGGTGGCGATGAGGAGCACCTTTTATAGGCGACGATGTCTCCGTGATGTGACGTCCCCATAGTGATGGCGCAGTCGCAGAAACAGTGGTGATAGGCACGCTGGGGTGGTTAACCAAGATAAGTGCGGTATGTGCTGGAGTCTCAAAGCAAACGTCACTTGCTCGATATAGAGGCAGTTGGAAGGAACCATTACCGAGGTATGTGGTTGTACGTGTGAGCAAGACAGCCAAAACCTGCGCAATGAAGCAAAAGGGGTTCCTGAGCATTGTGTTCGATATGCTGGTGCCGAGCCCACTGGATGCAGGTGGCGATGAGGAGAATTTTATATAGGAGATGATGTCCCCGTGATCTGACGTCCCCATAGTGATGGCGCGGTCGAAGAAACGGTGGTGGTAGGCACGCTGGTTTGGTTAATCAAAAAAACGGCGGCACGTGCTGGAGTCTCGAAGCAAACGTCACTTGTTCGATATGAAGGCAGTTGGAAAGAATCATAACCGAGGTATGATGGTTGTACGGGTGAGCAAGACGGCCAAAACCTGCGCAATGAAGCAAAACGGGTTTCTGAGCATTGTGTTCGATGTGCTGCTGCCGAGTCCACTGGATGCAGGTGGCGATGAGGAGCACCTTATATAGGCGACGATGTCTCCGTGATGTGACGTCCCCATAGTGATGGCGCAGTCGCAGAAACAGTGGTGATAGGCACGCTGGGGTGGTTAACCAAGCAAGTTGCGGTATGTGCTGGAGTCTCGAAGCAAACGTCACTTGCTCGATATAGAGGCAGTTGGAAGGAACCATTACCGAGGTATGTGGTTGTACGTGTGAGCAAGACAGCCAAAACCTGCGCAATGAAGCAAAAGGGTTTCCTGAGCATTGTGTTCGATGTGCTGCTGCCGTGCCCACTGGATGAAGGCGGCGATGAGGAGCATCTTATATAGGCGACGATGTCTCCGTGATGTGACGTCCCCATAGTGATCGCGCAGTTGCAGAAACGGTGGTGATAGGCACACTTGGGCGCTTAAGCAAGCAAGGGCGGCACATGCTGGAGTCTCGAAGCAAACGTCACTTGTCCGATATGAAGGCAGTTGGAAGGAATCTTAACCGAGGCATGATGGTTGTACGGGAAACAACACGGACAAAACCTGCGCAATGAAGAAAAGGGGGTTCCTGAGCATTGTGTTCGATGTGCTGGTGCCGATCCCACTGGATGCAGGTGGCGATGAGGAGCATTTTATATAGGAGATGATGTCCCCGTGATCTGACGTCCCCATTGTGAATGCGCGGTCGAAGAAACGGTGGTGGTAGGCACGCTGGGGTGGTTAACCAAGCAAAGTGCGGAACGTGCTGGAATCTCGAAGCAAACGCCACTTGCTCGATATGGAGGCAGTTGGAAGGAACCATAACCGAGGCATGATGGTTGTACGGGCAGCAAAACGGCCAAAACCTGCGCAATGAAGCAAAATGGGTTCCTGAGCATTGAGTTCGATGTGCTGCGGCCGAGCCCACTGGATGCAGGCGGCGGTGAGGAGCATCTTATATAGGCAACGATGTGCCCGTGATGTGACGTCCCCATAGTCATGGCGCAGTCGCAGAAACGGTGGTGATAGGCATCCTGGGGTGCTTAACGAAGCAAAGGGCGGCGCGTGCTGGAGTTTCGAAGCAAATGTCACTTGCTCGATATGAAGGCAGTTGGAAGGAATCACAACCGAGGCATGATGGTTGTACGGGCAGCAAGACGGCCAAAACATGCGCAGTGAAGCAAAATGGGTTCCTGAGCATTGTGTTCGATGTGCTGCTGCCGATCCCACTAGATGCAGGCGGCGATGAGGAGCATCTTATATAGGCGACGATGTCTCCGTGAAGTGACGTCCTCTTAGTGATGGCGCAGTTGCAAAAATGGTGGTGATAGGCACGCTGGGGTGGTTAAGCAAACAAAGGGCGGCGCGTGCTGGAGTCTCGAAGCAAACGTCACTTGTTCGATATAAGAGCAGTGGGAAGGAATCATAACCGAGGCATGATGGTTGTACGGGCACTAAGACGGCCAAATATGCGCAATGAAGCAAAATGGGTTCCTGAGCATTGTGTTCGATGTGCTGCTGCCGCGCCCACTGCATGCAGGCGGCGATGAGGAGCATCTTATATAGGCGAAGATGTCCCCGTGATGTGACGTCGCCATAGTGATCGCGCAGTCGCAGAAACGGTGGTGATAGGAACGCTGGGGCGGTTAAGCAAGCAAAGTGCGGCACGTGCTGGAGTGTCGAAGCATACGTCACTTGCTCGATATGGAGGCAGTTGGAAGGAATCATAACCGAGGCATGATGGTTGTACGGGAAGCAAGACGGCCAAAACCTGCGCAATGAAGCAAAATGGGTTCCTGAGCATTGTGTTCGATGTGCTCCTGCCGTGCCCACTGGATGAAGGCGGCGATGAGGAGCATCTTATATAGGCGACGATGTCTCCGTGATGTGACGTCCCCATAGTGATCGCGCAGTTGCAGAAACGGTGGTGATAGGCACGCATGGGCGGTTTAGCAAGAAAGGGCGGCACATGCTGGAGTCTCGAAGAAAACGTCACTTGTCCGATATGAAGGCAGTTGGAAGGAATCTTAACCGAGGCATGATGGTTGTACGGGAAACAACACGGACAAAACCTGCGAGATGAAGCAAAGGGGGTTCCTGAGCATTGTGTTCGATGTGCTGGTGCCGAGCCCACTGGATTCAGGTGGCGATGAGGAGCATTTTATATAGGAGATGATGTCCCCGTGATCTGACGTCCCCATAGTGATGGCGCGGTCGAAGAAACGGTGGTGGTAGGCACGCTGGGTTGGTTAATCAAGCAAACGGCGGCAAGTGCTGGAGTCTCGAAGCAAACGTCACTTGTTCGATATGAAGGCTGTTGGAAAGAATCATAACCGAGGTATGATGGTTGTACGGGTGAGCAAGACGGCCAAATCCTGCGCAATGAAGCAAAAGGGGTTCCTGAGCATTGTGTTCGATGTGCTGGTGCCGAGTCCACTGGATGCAGGTGGCGATGAGGAGCACCTTTTATAGGCGACGATGTCTCCGTGATGTGACGTCCCCATAGTGATGGCGCAGTCGCAGAAACAGTGGTGATAGGCACGCTGGGGTGGTTAACCAAGATAAGTGCGGTATGTGCTGGAGTCTCAAAGCAAACGTCACTTGCTCGATATAGAGGCAGTTGGAAGGAACCTTTACCGAGGTATGTGGTTGTACGTGTGAGCAAGACAGCCAAAACCTGCGCAATGAAGCAAAAGGGGTTCCTGAGCATTGTGTTCGATATGCTGGTGCCGAGCCCACTGGATGCAGGTGGCGATGAGAAGAATTTTATATAGGAGATGATGTCCCCGTGATCTGACGTCCCCATAGTGATGGCGCGGTCGAAGAAACGGTGGTGGTAGGCACGCTGGTTTGGTTAATCAAGCAAACGGCGGCACGTGCTGGAGTCTCGAAGCAAACGTCACTTGTTCGATATGAAGGCAGTTGGAAAGAATCATAGCTGAGGTATGATGGTTGTACGGGTGAGCAAGACGGTCAAAACCTGCGCAATGAAGCAAAACGGGTTTCTGAGCATTGTGTTCGATGTGCTGCTGCCGAGTCCACTGGATGCAGGTGGCGATGAGGAGCACCTTATATAGGCGACGATGTCTCCGTGATGTGACGTCCCCATAGTGATGGCGCAGTCGCAGAAACAGTGGTGATAGGCACGCTGGGGTGGTTAACCAAGCAAGTTGCGGTATGTGCTGGAGTCTCGAAGCAAACGTCACTTGCTCGATATAGAGGCAGTTGGAAGGAACCATTACCGAGGTATGTGGTTGTACGTGTGAGCAAGACAGCCAAAACCTGCGCAATGAAGCAAAAGGGTTTCCTAAGCATTGTGTTCGATGTGCTGCTGCCGTGCCCACTGGATGAAGGCGGCGATGAGGAGCATCTTCTATAGGCGACGATGTCTCCGTGATGTGACGTCCCCATAGTCATGGCGCAGTCGCAGAAACGGTGGTGATAGGCATCCTGGGGTGCTTAACGAAGCAAAGGGCGGCGCGTGCTGGAGTTTCGAAGCAAATGTCACTTGCTCGATATGAAGGCAGTTGGAAGGAATCACAACCGAGGCATGATGGTTGTACGGGCAGCAAGACGGCCAAAACATGCGCAGTGAAGCAAAATGGGTTCCTGAGCATTGTGTTCGATGTGCTGCTGCCGATCCCACTAGATGCAGGCGGCGATGAGGAGCATCTTATATAGGCGACGATGTCTCCGTGAAGTGACGTCCTCTTAGTGATGGCGCAGTTGCAAAAATGGTGGTGATAGGCACGCTGGGGTGGTTAAGCAAAGAAAGGGCGGCGCGTGCTGGAGTCTCGAAGCAAACGTCACTTGTTCGATATAAGAGCAGTGGGAAGGAATCATAACCGAGGCATGATGGTTGTACGGGCACTAAGACGGCCAAATTTGCGCAATGAAGCAAAATGGGTTCCTGAGCATTGTGTTCGATGTGCTGCTGCCGCGCCCACTGCATGCAGGCGGCGATGAGGAGCATCTTATATAGGCGAAGATGTCCCCGTGATGTGACGTCCCCATAGTGATCGCGCAGTCGCAGAAACGGTGGTGATAGGAACGCTGGGGCGGTTAAGCAAGCAAAGTGCGGCACGTGCTGGAGTGTCGAAGCATACGTCACTTGCTGGATATGGAGGCAGTTGGAAGGAACCATTACCGAGGCATGATGGTTGTACGGGCAGCAAAACGGCCAAAACCTGCGCAATGAAGCAAAATGGGTTCCTGAGCATTGAGTTCGATGTGCTGCTGCCGAGCCCACTGGATGCAGGCGGCGGTGAGGAGCATCTTATGCAGGCGACGATGTCCCCGTGATGTGACGTCCTCATAGTGATGGCGCAGTCGCAGAAACGGTGGTGATAGGCATGCTGGGGTGGTTAATCAAGCAAAGGGCGGCACGTGCTGGAGTCTCGAAGCAAATGTCAATTGCTCGATATGAAGGCAGTTGGAAGGAATTAAAACCGAGGCATGATGGTTGTACGGGCAGCAAGACAGCCAAAACCTGCGCAATAAACAAAAGGTGTTCGTGAGCATTGCGTTCGATGTGATGCTGCCGAGCCCATTGGATGCAGGCGGCGATGAGGAGCATTTTAGATTGGCGACGATGTCCCCATAGTGATGGCTCAGTCGCAGAAACGGTGGTGATAGGCACACTGCGTGGTTAATCAAGCAAAGGGTGGCACGTGCTGGAGTCACGAAGCAAATGTCACTTGCTCGATATGAATGCAGTTGGAAGGAATCATATCCGAGGCATGATGGTTGTACGGGCAGCAAGACGGCCAAAAGCTGCGCAATTAAGCAAAATGGGCTCCTGAGCATTGTGTTCGATGTGCTGCTGCAGAGCCCACTGGATGCAGGCGGCAATGAGGAGCATCTTATGCAGGCGACGATGTTCCCGTGATGTGACGTCCCCATAGTGATGGCTCAGCAGCAGAAACGGTGGTGATAGGCACGTTGGGGTAGTTAAGCAGGCGAAGGGCGGCACGTGCTGGAGTTCCGAAGCAAACGTCACTTGTTCGATATGAAGGCAGTTGGAAGGAATCATAACCGAGGCATGATGGTTGCACGGGCAGCGAGACGGCCAACACCTGCGCAATGAAGCAAAATCGGTTCCTGAGCATTGTGTTCGATGTGCTGGTGCCGAGCACACTGGATGCAGGCGGCGGTGAGGAGCATCTTATATAGGCAACGATGTCCCCGTGATGTGGCGTCCCCATAGTGATGGCGCAGTCGCAGAAACGGTGGCGATAGGCATGCTGGGTTGGTTAATCAAGCAAAGGGCGGCACGCGCTGGAGTCTCGAAGCAAATGTCACTTGCTCCATATGAAGGCAGTTGGAAGGAATTATTACCGAGGCATGATGGTTGTTCGGGCAGCTAGACTGCCAAAACCTGCGCAATGAAGCAAAGAGGTTCCTGAGCATTTCGTTTTCTGTGATGCTGCCGAGCCCACTGGATGCAGACGGCGATGATGATCACCTCAGATTGGCGACCATGTACTCGTGATGTGACGTCCCCATAGGAAGGGCTCAGTCGCAGAAAAGGTGGTTGTAGGCACGCTGGGGTGGTTAATCATGCAAAAGGCGGCACGTGCTGGAGTCTCGAAGCAGACGTCACTTGCTTGATATTAAGGCAGTTGGAAGGAATTATAACCGAGGCTTGATGGTTGTACGGGCAGCAAGACGGCCAAAACATGCGCAGTGAAGCAAAATGGGTTCCTGAGCATTGTGTTCGATGTGCTGCTTCCGTGCCCACGGGATGCAGGCGGCGATGAGGAGCATCTTATATAAGCGACGATGTCTCCGTGATGTGACGTCCCCATAGTGATCGCGCAGTCGCAGAAACGGTGGTGATAGGCACGCTTGGGTGGTTAATCAAGGAAAGGGCGGCACGTGCTGGAGTCTCCAAGCAAACGTCATTTGCTCGATATGGAGGCAGTTGGAAGGAATCATAATCGAGGTATGATGGATGTATGGGTGAGCAAGACGGCCAAAACCTGCGCAATGAAGAAAACGGGCTCCTGAGCATTGTGGTCGATGTGCTGGTGCCGAGCCCACTGGATGCAGGTGGCGATGCGGAGCATCTTATATAGGCGACGATGTCTCCGTGATGTGAAGTCCCCATAGTGATCGCGCAGTCGCAGAAACGGTGGTGACAGGCACGCTTGGGCGGTTAAGCAAGCAAAGGGCGGCACGTGCTGGAGTCTCGAAGCAAATGTCACTTGCTCGATATGAAGGCAGTTGGAAGGAATTAATACCGAGGCATGATGGTTGTACAGGCAGCTAGACAGCCAAAACCTGCGCAATGAAGCAAAGAGGTTCCTGAGCATTGCGTTTTCTGTGATGCTGCCGAGCCCACTGGATGCAGACGGCGATGAGGATCATCTTATATAGGCGACGATGTATCCGTGATGTGACGTCCCCATAGTGATCGCGCAGTTGCAGAAACGGTGGTGATAGGCACACTTGGGCGCTTAAGCAAGCAAGGGCGGCACATGCTGGAGTCTCGAAGCAAACGTCACTTGTCCGATATGAAGGCAGTTGGAAGGAATCTTAACCGAGGCATGATGGTTGTACGGGAAACAACACAGACAAAACCTGCGCAATGAAGCAAAGGGGGTTCCTGAGCATTGTGTTCGATGTGCTGGTGCCGAGTCCACTGGATGCAGGTGGCGATGAGGAGCACCTTATATAGGCGACGATGTCTCCGTGATGTGACGTCCCCATAGTGATGGCGCCGTCGCAGAAACAGTGGTGATAGGCACGCTGGGGTGGTTATCCAAGCAAAGTGCGGTATTTGCTGGGGTCTCGAAGCAAACGTCACTTGCTCGATATAGAGGCAGTTGGAAGGAACCATTACCGAGGTATGTGGTTGTACGTGTGAGCAAGACAGCCAAAACCTGCGCAATGAAGCAAAAGGGGTTCCTGAGCATTGTGTTCGATATGCTGGTGCCGAGCCCACTGGATACAGGTGGCGATGAGGAGCATCTTATATAGGCGACGATGTCTACGTGATGTGACGTCCCCGTAGTGATCGCGTAGTCGCAGAAACGGTGGTGATAGGCACGCTGGGGTGGTTAGCCAAGATATATTGGTCGCCGTCGTTTCTACGACTATGATTCTCTCTTGGCAGACCTCAATATGTCTACCCTTGGCGACAGGCGACGCATACGTGACATGCAGTTTCTGCAAAACGTCTTGCGCGGTTACATTAACTGTGGGACCTTACTGATGTCGCTGAATTTTCGTGTGCCGCATGCAAAAGCTGCAAAATGTTTCGACACATTTTATCCCGATTTGCACGCCATCTGTCCAATGACTCGTTTACAAATCTTATATAACAAAACGTTTAATGACATGGACATATTTGCCTAATTGTTGTTTTCGTGCCTGCTTTTAAATCTTTTGAAGTGGTGTTTTTGATGTATCTGACCTAGTGTGCGCTCGTTTAGGCCACTTGGCTGTTGAGGCACACTCAAATAAACATATCTATCTATCTATCTATCTATCTATCTATCTATCTATCTATCTATCTATCTATCTATCTATCTATCTATCTATCTATCTATCTATCTATCTATCTACCTATCTATCTATCTATCTATCTATCTATCTATCTATCTATCTATCTATCTATCTATCTATCTATCTATCTATCTATCTATCTATCTATCTATCTATCTATCTATCTATCTATCTATCTATCTATCTATCTATCTATCTATCTATCTATCTATCTATCTATCTATCTATCTATCTATCTATCTATCTATCTATCTATCTATCTATCTATCTATCTATCTATCTATCTATCTATCTATCTATCTATCTATCTATCTATCTATCTATCTATCTATCTATCTATCTATCTATCTATCTATCTATCTATCTATCTATCTATCTATCTATCTATCTATCTATCTATCTATCTATCTATCTATCTATCTATCTATCTATCTATCTATCTATCTATCTATCTATCTATCTATCTATCTATCTATCTATCTATCTATCTATCTATCTATCTATCTATCTATCTATCTATCTATCTATCTATCTATCTATCTATCTATCTATCTATCTATCTATCTATCTATCTATCTATCTATCTATCTATCTATCTATCTATCTATCTATCTATCTATCTATCTATCTATCTATCTATCTATCTATCTATCTATCTATCTATCTATCTATCTATCTATCTATCTATCTATCTATCTATCTATCTATCTATCTATCTATCTATCTATCTATCTATCTATCTATCTATCTATCTATCTATCTATCTATCTATCTATCTATCTATCTATCTATCTATCTATCTATCTATCTATCTATCTATCTATCTATCTATCTATCTATCTATCTATCTATCTATCTATCTATCTATCTATCTATCTATCTATCTATCTATCTATCTATCTATCTATCTATCTATCTATCTATCTATCTATCTATCTATCTATCTATCTATCTATCTATCTATCTATCTATCTATCTATCTATCTATCTATCTATCTATCTATCTATCTATCTATCTATCTATCTATCTATCTATCTATCTATCTATCTATCTATCTATCTATCTATCTATCTATCTATCTATCTATCTATCTATCTATCTATCTATCTATCTATCTATCTATCTATCTATCTATCTATCTATCTATCTATCTATCTATCTATCTATCTATCTATCTATCTATCTATCTATCTATCTATCTATCTATCTATCTATCTATCTATCTATCTATCTATCTATCTATCTATCTATCTATCTATCTATCTATCTATCTATCTATCTATCTATCTATCTATCTATCTATCTATCTATCTATCTATCTATCTATCTATCTATCTATCTATCTATCTATCTATCTATCTATCTATCTATCTATCTATCTATCTATCTATCTATCTATCTATCTATCTATCTATCTATCTATCTATCTATCTATCTATCTATCTATCTATCTATCTATCTATCTATCTATCTATCTATCTATCTATCTATCTATCTATCTATCTATCTATCTATCTATCTATCTATCTATCTATCTATCTATCTATCTATCTATCTATCTATCTATCTATCTATCTATCTATCTATCTATCTATCTATCTATCTATCTATCTATCTATCTATCTATCTATCTATCTATCTATCTATCTATCTATCTATCTATCTATCTATCTATCTATCTATCTATCTATCTATCTATCTATCTATCTATCTATCTATCTATCTATCTATCTATCAAAGTGCGGTACGTGCTGGAGTCTCCAAGCAAACGTCACTTGCTCTATATGGAGGCAGTTGGAAGGAATCATAATCGAGGTATGATGGATGTACGGGTGAGCAAGACGGCCAAAACCTGCGCAATGAAGAAAAGGGGCTCCTGAGCATTGTGTTCGATGTGCTGGTGCCGAGCCCACTGGATGCAGGTGGCGATGCGGAGCATCTTATATAGGCGACGATGTCTCCGTGATGTGAAGTCCCCATAGTGATCGCGCAGTCGCAGAAACGGTGGTGACAGGCACGCTTGGGCGGTTAAGCAAGCAAAGGGCGGCACGTGCTGGAGTCTCGAAGCAAATGTCACTTGCTCGATATGAAGGCAGTTGGAAGGAATTAATACCGAGGCATGATGGTTGTACAGGCAGCTAGACAGCCAAAACCTGCGCAATGAAGCAAAGAGGTTCCTGAGCATTGCGTTTTCTGTGATGCTGCCGAGCCCACTGGATGCAGACGGCGATGAGGATCATCTTATATAGGCGACGATGTATCCGTGATGTGACGTCCCCATAGTGATCGCGCAGTTGCAGAAACGGTGGTGATAGGCACACTTGGGCGCTTAAGCAAGCAAGGGCGGCACATGCTGGAGTCTCGAAGCAAACGTCACTTGTCCGATATGAAGGCAGTTGGAAGGAATCTTAACCGAGGCATGATGGTTGTACGGGAAACAACACAGACAAAACCTGCGCAATGAAGCAAAGGGGGTTCCTGAGCATTGTGTTCGATGTGCTGGTGCCGAGTCCACTGGATGCAGGTGGCGATGAGGAGCACCTTATATAGGCGACGATGTCTCCGTGATGTGACGTCCCCATAGTGATGGCGCCGTCGCAGAAACAGTGGTGATAGGCACGCTGGGGTGGTTATCCAAGCAAAGTGCGGTATTTGCTGGGGTCTCGAAGCAAACGTCACTTGCTCGATATAGAGGCAGTTGGAAGGAACCATTACCGAGGTATGTGGTTGTACGTGTGAGCAAGACAGCCAAAACCTGCGCAATGAAGCAAAAGGGGTTCCTGAGCATTGTGTTCGATATGCTGGTGCCGAGCCCACTGGATACAGGTGGCGATGAGGAGCATCTTATATAGGCGACGATGTCTACGTGATGTGACGTCCCCGTAGTGATCGCGTAGTCGCAGAAACGGTGGTGATAGGCACGCTGGGGTGGTTAGCCAAGATATATTGGTCGCCGTCGTTTCTACGACTATGATTCTCTCTTGGCAGACCTCAATATGTCTACCCTTGGCGACAGGCGACGCATACGTGACATGCAGTTTCTGCAAAACGTCTTGCGCGGTTACATTAACTGTGGGACCTTACTGATGTCGCTGAATTTTCGTGTGCCGCATGCAAAAGCTGCAAAATGTTTCGACACATTTTATCCCGATTTGCACGCCATCTGTCCAATGACTCGTTTACAAATCTTATATAACAAAACGTTTAATGACATGGACATATTTGCCTAATTGTTGTTTTCGTGCCTGCTTTTAAATCTTTTGAAGTGGTGTTTTTGATGTATCTGACCTAGTGTGCGCTCGTTTAGGCCACTTGGCTGTTGAGGCACACTCAAATAAACATATCTATCTATCTATCTATCTATCTATCTATCTATCTATCTATCTATCTATCTATCTATCTATCTATCTATCTATCTATCTATCTATCTATCTATCTACCTATCTATCTATCTATCTATCTATCTATCTATCTATCTATCTATCTATCTATCTATCTATCTATCTATCTATCTATCTATCTATCTATCTATCTATCTATCTATCTATCTATCTATCTATCTATCTATCTATCTATCTATCTATCTATCTATCTATCTATCTATCTATCTATCTATCTATCTATCTATCTATCTATCTATCTATCTATCTATCTATCTATCTATCTATCTATCTATCTATCTATCTATCTATCTATCTATCTATCTATCTATCTATCTATCTATCTATCTATCTATCTATCTATCTATCTATCTATCTATCTATCTATCTATCTATCTATCTATCTATCTATCTATCTATCTATCTATCTATCTATCTATCTATCTATCTATCTATCTATCTATCTATCTATCTATCTATCTATCTATCTATCTATCTATCTATCTATCTATCTATCTATCTATCTATCTATCTATCTATCTATCTATCTATCTATCTATCTATCTATCTATCTATCTATCTATCTATCTATCTATCTATCTATCTATCTATCTATCTATCTATCTATCTATCTATCTATCTATCTATCTATCTATCTATCTATCTATCTATCTATCTATCTATCTATCTATCTATCTATCTATCTATCTATCTATCTATCTATCTATCTATCTATCTATCTATCTATCTATCTATCTATCTATCTATCTATCTATCTATCTATCTATCTATCTATCTATCTATCTATCTATCTATCTATCTATCTATCTATCTATCTATCTATCTATCTATCTATCTATCTATCTATCTATCTATCTATCTATCTATCTATCTATCTATCTATCTATCTATCTATCTATCTATCTATCTATCTATCTATCTATCTATCTATCTATCTATCTATCTATCTATCTATCTATCTATCTATCTATCTATCTATCTATCTATCTATCTATCTATCTATCTATCTATCTATCTATCTATCTATCTATCTATCTATCTATCTATCTATCTATCTATCTATCTATCTATCTATCTATCTATCTATCTATCTATCTATCTATCTATCTATCTATCTATCTATCTATCTATCTATCTATCTATCTATCTATCTATCTATCTATCTATCTATCTATCTATCTATCTATCTATCTATCTATCTATCTATCTATCTATCTATCTATCTATCTATCTATCTATCTATCTATCTATCTATCTATCTATCTATCTATCTATCTATCTATCTATCTATCTATCTATCTATCTATCTATCTATCTATCTATCTATCTATCTATCTATCTATCTATCTATCTATCTATCTATCTATCTATCTATCTATCTATCTATCTATCTATCTATCTATCTATCTATCTATCTATCTATCTATCTATCTATCTATCTATCTATCTATCTATCTATCTATCTATCTATCTATCTATCTATCTATCTATCTATCTATCTATCTATCTATCTATCTATCTATCTATCTATCTATCTATCTATCTATCTATCTATCTATCTATCTATCTATCTATCTATCTATCTATCTATCTATCTATCTATCAAAGTGCGGTACGTGCTGGAGTCTCCAAGCAAACGTCACTTGCTCTATATGGAGGCAGTTGGAAGGAATCATAATCGAGGTATGATGGATGTACGGGTGAGCAAGACGGCCAAAACCTGCGCAATGAAGAAAAGGGGCTCCTGAGCATTGTGTTCGATGTGCTGGTGCCGAGCCCACTGGATGCAGGTGGCGATGCGGAGCATCTTATATAGGCGACGATGTCTCCGTGATGTGACGTCCCCATAGTGATCGCGCAGTCGCAGAAACGGTGGTGACAGGCACGCTTGGGCGGTTAAGCAAGCAAAGGGCGGCACGTGCTGGAGTCTCGAAGCAAATGTCACTTGCTCGATATGAAGGCAGTTGGAAGGAATTAATACCGAGGCATGATGGTTGTACGGGCAGCTAGACAGCCAAAACCTGCGCAATGAAGCAAAGAGGATCCTGAGCATTGCGTTTTCTGTGATGCTGCCGAGCCCACTAGATGCAGACGGCGATGAGGATCATCTCAGATTGGCGACCATGTCCTCGTAATGTGACGTCCCCATAGGAATGGCTCAGTCGCAGAAAAGGTGGTTACAGGCACGCTGGGGTGGTTAATCAATCAAAAGGCGGCACGTGCAGGAGTCTCGAAGCAGACGTCACTTGATTGATATTAAGGCAGTTGGAAGGAATTATAACCGAGGCATGATGGTTGTACGGGCAGCAAGACGGCCAAAACATGCGCAGTGAAGCAAAATGGGTTCCTGAGCATTGTGTTCGATGTGCTGCTGCCGTGCCCACTGGATGAAGGCGGCGATGAGGAGCATTTTATATAGGCGACGATGTCTCCGTGATGTGACGTCCCCATAGTGATCGCGCAGTTGCAGAAACGGTGGTGATAGGCACGCATGGGCGGTTTATCAAGAAAGGGCGGCACATGCTGGAGTCTCGAAGCAAACGTCACTTGTCCGATATGAAGGCAGTGAGAAGGAATCTTAACCGAGGCATGATGGTTGTACGGGAAACAACACGGACAAAACCTGCGCAATGAAGCAAAGGGGGTTCCTGAGCATTGTGTTCGATGTGCTGGTGCCGAGCCCACTGGATGCAGGTGGCGATGAGGAGCATTTTATATAGGAGATGATGTCCCCGTGATCTGACGTCCCCATAGTGATGGCGCGGTCGAAGAAACGGTGGTGGTAGGCACGCTGGGTTGGTTAATCAAGCAAACGGCGGCACGTGCTGGAGTCTCGAAGCAAACGTCACTTGTTCGATATGAAGGCTGTTGGAAAGAATCATAACCGAGGTATGATGGTTGTACGGGTGAGCAAGACGGCCAAAACCTGCGCAATGAAGCAAAAGGGGTTCCTGAGCATTGTGTTCGATGTGCTGGTGCCGAGTCCACTGGATGCAGGTGGCGATGAGGAGCACCTTATATAGGCAACGATGTCCCCGTGATGTGGCGTCCCCATAGTGATGGCGCAGTCGCAGAAACGGTGGCGATAGGCATGCTGGGTTGGTTAATCAAGCAAAGGGCGGCACGTGCTGGAGTCTCGAAGCAAATGTCACTTGCTCCATATGAAGGCAGTTGGAAGGAATTATTACCGAGGCATGATGGTTGTTCGGGCAGCTAGACTGCCAAAACCTGCGCAATGAAGCAAAGAGGTTCCTGAGCATTTCGTTTTCTGTGATGCTGCCGAGCCCACTGGATGCAGACGGCGATGATGATCATCTCAGATTGGCGACCATGTACTCGTGATGTGACGTCCCCATAGGAAGGGCTCAGTCGCAGAAAAGGTGGTTGTAGGCACGCTGGGGTGGTTAATCATGCAAAAGGCGGCACGTGCTGGAGTCTCGAAGCAGACGTCACTTGCTTGATATTAAGGCAGTTGGAAGGAATTATAACCGAGGCTTGATGGTTGTACGGGCAGCAAGACGGCCAAAACATGCGCAGTGAAGCAAAATGGGTTCCTGAGCATTGTGTTCGATGTGCTGCTGCCGTGCCCACTGGATGCAGGCGGCGATGAGGAGCATCTTATATAAGCGACTATGTCTCCATGATGTGACGTCCCCATAGTGATCGCGCAGTCGCAGAAACGGTGGTGATAGGCACGCTGGGTTGGTTAATCAAGCAAACGGCGGCACGTGCTGGAGTCTCGAAGCAAACGTCACTTGTTCGATATGAAGGCAGTTGGAAGGAATCATAACCGAGGTATGATGGTTGTACGGGAAGCAATACGGCCAAAACCTGCGCAATGAAGCAAAATGGGTTCCTGTGCATTGTGTTCGATGTGTTGCTGCCGAGCCCACTGGATGCAGGCTGCTATGAGGAGCATCTTATAGAGGAGATGATGTCTCCGTGAAGTGACGTCCTCTTAGTGATGGCGCAGTTGCAAAAATGGTGGTGATAGGCACGTTGGGGTGGTTAAGCAAACAAAGGGCGGCGCGTGCTGGAGTCTCGAAGCAAACGTCACTTGTTCGATATAAAGGCAGTTGGAAGGAATCATAACCGAGGCATGATGGTTGTACGCGCAGTAAGACGGCCAAAACATGCGCAGTGAAGCAAAATGGGTTCCTGAGCATTGTGTTCGATGTGCTGCTGCCGAGCCCACTAGATGCAGGCGGCGATGAGGAGCATCTTATATAGGCGACGATGTCTCCGTGATGTGACGTCCCCATAGTGATGGCGCAGTCGCAGAAACAGTGGTGATAGGCACGCTGGGGTGGTTAACCAAGCAAAGTGCGGTATGTGATGGAGTATCGAAGCAAACGTCACTTGCTCGATATAGAGGCAGTTGGAAGGAACCATTACCGAGGTATGTGGTTGTACGTGTGAGCAAGCCAGCCAAAACCTGCGCAATGAAGCAAAAGGGGTTCCTGAGCATTGTGTTCGATATGCTGGTGCCGAGCCCACTGGATGCAGGTGGCGATGAGGAGCATTTTATATAGGAGATGATGTCCCCGTGATCTGACGTCCCCATAGTGATGGCGCGGTCGAAGAAACGGTGGTGGTAGGCACGCTGGTTTGGTTAATCAAGCAAACGGCGGCACGTGCTGGAGTCTCGAAGCAAACGTCACTTGTTCGATATGAAGGCAGTTGGAAAGAATCATAACCGAGGTATGATGGTTGTACGGGTGAGCAAGACGGCCAAAACCTGCGCAATGAAGCAAAACGGGTTTCTGAGCATTGTGTTCGATGTGCTGGTGCCGAGCCCACTGGATGCAGGTGGCGATGAGGAGCACCTTATGTAGGCGACGATGTCTCCGTGATGTGACGTCCCCATAGTGATGGCGCAGTCGCAGAAACAGTGGTGATAGGCACGCTGGGGTGGTTAACCAAGCAAAGTGCGGTATGTGCTGGAGTCTCGAAGCAAACGTCACTTGCTCGATATAGAGGCAGTTGGAAGGAACCATTACCGAGGTATGTGGTTGTACGTGTGAGCAAGACAGCCAAAACCTGCGCAATGTAGCAAAAGGGTTTCCTGAGCATTGTGTTCGATGTGCTGCTGCCGTGCCCACTGGATGAAGGCGGCGATGAGGAGCATCTTATATAGGCGACGATGTCTCCGTGATGTGACGTCCCCATAGTGATCGCGCAGTTGCAGAAACGGTGGTGATAGGCACGCTTGGGCGGTTAAGCAAGCAAGGGCGGCACATGCTGGAGTCTCGAAGCAAACGTCACTTGTCCGATATGAAGGCAGTTGGAAGGAACCATTACCGAGGCATGATGGTTGTACGGGCAGCAAAACGGCCAAAACCTGCGCAATGAAGCAAAATGGGTTCCTGAGCATAGAGTTCGATGTGCTGCTGCCGAGCCCACTGGATGCAGGCGGCGGTGAGGAGCATCTTATGCAGGCGACGATGTCCCCGTGATGTGACGTCCTCATAGTGATGGCGCAGTCGCAGAAACGGTGGTGATAGGCATGCTGGGGTGGTTAATCAAGCAAAGGGCGGCATGTGCTGGAGTCTCGAAGCAAATGTCAATTGCTCGATATGAAGGCAGTGTGAAGGAATTAAAACCGAGGCATGATGGTTGTACGGGCAGCAAGACAGCCAAAACCTGCGCAATAAACAAAAGGTGTTCGTGAGCATTGCGTTCGATGTGATGCTGCCGAGCCCATTGGATGCAGGCGGCGACAAGGAGCATTTTAGATTGGCGACGATGTCCCTATAGTGATGGCTCAGTCGCAGAAACGGTGGTGATAGGCACACTGCGTGGTTAATCAAGCAAAGGGTGGCACGTGCTGGAGTCACGAAGCAAATGTCACTTGCTCGATATGAATGCAGTTGGAAGGAATCATATCCGAGGCATGATGGTTGTACGGGCAGCAAGACGGCCAAAAGCTGCGCAATTAAGCAAAATGGGCTCCTGAGCATTGTGTTCGATGTGCTGCTGCAGAGCCCACTGGATGCAGGCGGCAATGAGGAGCATCTTATGCAGGCGACGATGTTCCCGTGATGTGACGTCCCCATAGTGATGGCTAAGCAGCAGAAACGGTGGTGATAGGCACGTTGGGGTAGTTAAGCAGGCGAAGGGCAGCACGTGCTGGAGTTCCGAAGCAAACGTGACTTGTTCGATATGAAGGCAGTTGGAAGGAATCATAACCGAGGCATGATGGTTGCACGGGCAGCGAGACGGCCAACACCTGCGCAATGAAGCAAAATCGGTTCCTGAGCATTGTGTTCGATGTGCTGGTGCCGAGCACACTGGATGCAGGCGGCGGTGAGGAGCATCTTATATAGGCAACGATGTCCCCGTGATGTGGCGTCCCCATAGTGATGGCGCAGTCGCAGAAACGGTGGCGATAGGCATGCTGGGTTGGTTAATCAAGCAAAGGGCGGCACGTGCTGGAGTCTCGAAGCAAATGTCACTTGCTCCATATGAAGGCAGTTGGAAGGAATTATTACCGAGGCATGATGGTTGTTCGGGCAGCTAGACTGCCAAAACCTGCGCAATGAAGCAAAGAGGTTCCTGAGCATTTCGTTTTCTGTGATGCTGCCGAGCCCACTGGATGCAGACGGCGATGATGATCATCTCAGATTGGCGACCATGTACTCGTGATGTGACGTCCCCATATGAAGGGCTCAGTCGCAGAAAAGGTGGTTGTAGGCACGCTGGGGTGGTTAATCATGCAAAAGGCGGCACGTGCTGGAGTCTCGAAGCAGACGTCACTTGCTTGATATTAAGGCAGTTGGAAGGAATTATAACCGAGGCTTGATGGTTGTACGGGCAGCAAGACGGCCAAAACATGCGCAGTGAAGCAAAATGGGTTCCTGAGCGTTGTGTTCGATGTGCTGCTTCCGTGCCCACTGGATGTAGGCGGCGATGAGGAGCATCTTATATAAGCGACGATGTCGCCGTGATGTGACGTCCCCATAGTGATCGCGCAGTCGCAGAAACGGTGGTGATAGGCACGCTTGGGTGGTTAATCAAGGAAAGGGCGGCACGTGCTGGAGTCTCCAAGCAAACGTCATTTGCTCGATATGGAGGCAGTTGGAAGGAATCATAATCGAGGTATGATGGATGTATGGGTGAGCAAGACGGCCAAAACCTGCGCAATGAAGAAAACGGGCTCCTGAGCATTGTGTTCGATGTGCTGGTGCCGAGCCCACTGGATGCAGGTGGCGATGCGGAGCATCTTATATAGGCGACGATGTCTCCATGATGTGACGTCCCCATAGTGATCGCGCAGTCGCAGAAACGGTGGTGACAGGCACGCTTGGGCGGTTAAGCAAGCAAAGGGCGGCACGTGCTGGAGTCTCGAAGCAAATGTCACTTGCTCGATATGAAGGCAGTTTGAAAGAAATAATACCGAGGCATGATGGTTGTACAGGCAGCTAGACAGCCAAAACCTGCGCAATGAAGCAAAGAGGTTCCTGAGCATTGCGTTTTCTGTGATGCTGCCGAGCCCACTAGATGCAGACGGCGATGAGGATCATCTCAGATTGGCGACCATGTCCTCGTAATGTAACGTCCCCATAGGAATGGCTCAGTCGCAGAAAAGGTGGTTATAGGCACGCTGGGTTGGTTAATCAATCAAAAGGCGGCACGTGCAGGAGTCTCGAAGCAGACGTCACTTGATTGATATTAAGGCAGTTGGAAGGAATCATAACCGAGGCATGATGGTTGTACGGGCAGCAAGACGGCCAAAACATGCGCAGTGAAGCAAAATGGGTTCCTGAGCATTGTGTTCGATGTGCTGCTGCCGGGCCCACTGGATGAAGGCGGCGATGAGGAGCATCTTATATAGGCGACGATGTCTCCGTGATGTGACGTCCCCATAGTGATCGCGCAGTTGCAGAAACGGTGGTGATAGGCACGCATGGGCGGTTTAGCAAGAAAGGGCGGCACATGCTGGAGTCTCGAAGCAAACGTCACTTGTCCGATATGAAGGCAGTTGGAAGGAATCTTAACCGAGGCATGATGGTTGTACGGGAAACAACAAGGACAAAACCTGCGCAATGAAGCAAAGGGGGTTCCTGAGCATTGTGTTCGATGTGCTGGTGCCGAGCCCACTGGATGCAGGTGGCGATGAGGAGCATTTTATATAGGAGATGATGTCCCCGTGATCTGACGTCCCCATAGTGATGGCGCGGTCGAAGAAACGGTGGTGGTAGGCACGCTGGGTTGGTTAATCAAGCAAACGGCGGCACGTGCTGGAGTCTCGAAGCAAACGTCACTTGTTCGATATGAAGGCTGTTGGAAAGAATCATAACCGAGGTATGATGGTTGTACGGGTGAGCAAGACGGCCAAAACCTGCGCAATGAAGCAAAAGGGGTTCCTGAGCATTGTGTTCGATGTGCTGGTGCCGAGTCCACTGGATGCAGGTGGCGATGAGGAGCACCTTACATAGGAGGCGATGTCTCCATGATGTGACGTCCCCATAGTGATGGCGCAGTCGCAGAAACAGTGGTGATAGGCTCGCTGGGGTGGTTAACCAAGCAAAGTGCGGTATGTGCTGGAGTCTCGAAGCAAACGTCACTTGCTCGATATAGAGGCAGTTGGAAGGAATCATAACCGAGGCATGATGGTTGTACGGGAAGCAAGACGGCCAAAACCTGCGCAATGAAGCAAAATGGGTTCCTGAGCATTGTGTTCGATGTGCTCCTGCCGTGCCCACTGGATGAAGGCGGCGATGAGGAGCATCTTATATAGGCGACGATGTCTCCGTGATGTGACGTCCCCATAGTGATCGCGCAGTTGCAGAAACGGTGGTGATAGGCACGCATGGGCGGTTTAGCAAGAAAGGGCGGCACATGCTGGAGTCTCGAAGAAAACGTCACTTGTCCGATATGAAGGCAGTTGGAAGGAATCTTAACCGAGGCATGATGGTTGTACGGGAAACAACACGGACAAAACCTGCGAGATGAAGCAAAGGGGGTTCCTGAGCATTGTGTTCGATGTGCTGGTGCCGAGCCCACTGGATGCAGGTGGCGATGAGGAGCATTTTATATAGGAGATGATGTCCCCGTGATCTGACGTCCCCATAGTGATGGCGCGGTCGAAGAAACGGTGGTGGTAGGCACGCTGGGTTGGTTAATCAAGCAAACGGCGGCACGTGCTGGAGGCTCGAAGCAAACGTCACTTGTTCGATATGAAGGCTGTTGGAAAGAATCATAACCGAGGTATGATGGTTGTACGGGTGAGCAAGACGGCCAAATCCTGCGCAATGAAGCAAAAGGGGTTCCTGAGCATTGTGTTCGATGTGCTGGTGCCGAGTCCACTGGATGCAGGTGGCGATGAGGAGCACCTTTTATAGGCGACGATGTCTCCGTGATGTGACGTCCCCATAGTGATGGCGCAGTCGCAGAAACAGTGGTGATAGGCACGCTGGGGTGGTTAACCAAGATAAGTGCGGTATGTGCTGGAGTCTCAAAGCAAACGTCACTTGCTCGATATAGAGGCAGTTGGAAGGAACCATTACCGAGGTATGTGGTTGTACGTGTGAGCAAGACAGCCAAAACCTGCGCAATGAAGCAAAAGGGGTTCCTGAGCATTGTGTTCGATATGCTGGTGCCGAGCCCACTGGATGCAGGTGGCGATGAGGAGAATTTTATATAGGAGATGATGTCCCCGTGATCTGACGTCCCCATAGTGATGGCGCGGTCGAAGAAACGGTGGTGGTAGGCACGCTGGTTTGGTTAATCAAGCAAACGGCGGCACGTGCTGGAGTCTCGAAGCAAACGTCACTTGTTCGATATGAAGGCAGTTGGAAAGAATCATAACCGAGGTATGATGGTTGTACGGGTGAGCAAGACGGCCAAAACCTGCGCAATGAAGCAAAACGGGTTTCTGAGCATTGTGTTCGATGTGCTGCTGCCGAGTCCACTGGATGCAGGTGGCGATGAGGAGCACCTTATATAGGCGACGATGTCTCCGTGATGTGACGTCCCCATAGTGATGGCGCAGTCGCAGAAACAGTGGTGATAGGCACGCTGGGGTGGTTAACCAAGCAAGTTGCGGTATGTGCTGGAGTCTCGAAGCAAACGTCACTTGCTCGATATAGAGGCAGTTGGAAGGAACCATTACCGAGGTATGTGGTTGTACGTGTGAGCAAGACAGCCAAAACCTGCGCAATGAAGCAAAAGGGTTTCCTGAGCATTGTGTTCGATGTGCTGCTGCCGTGCCCACTGGATGAAGGCGGCGATGAGGAGCATCTTATATAGGCGACGATGTCTCCGTGATGTGACGTCCCCATAGTGATCGCGCAGTTGCAGAAACGGTGGTGATAGGCACACTTGGGCGCTTAAGCAAGCAAGGGCGGCACATGCTGGAGTCTCGAAGCAAACGTCACTTGTCCGATATGAAGGCAGTTGGAAGGAATCTTAACCGAGACATGATGGTTGTACGGGAAACAACACGGACAAAACCTGCGCAATGAAGAAAAGGGGGTTCCTGAGCATTGTGTTCGATGTGCTGGTGCCGATCCCACTGGATGCAGGTGGCGATGAGGAGCATTTTATATAGGAGATGATGTCCCCGTGATCTGACGTCCCCATTGTGATGGCGCGGTCGAAGAAACGGTGGTGGTAGGCACGCTGGGGTGGTTAACCAAGCAAAGTGCGGAACGTGCTGGAGTCTCGAAGCAAACGCCACTTGCTCGATATGGAGGCAGTTGGAAGGAACCATCACCGAGGCATGATGGTTGTACCGGCAGCAAAACGGCCAAAACCTGCGCAATGAAGCAAAATGGGTTCCTGAGCATTGAGTTCGATGTGCTGCGGCCGAGCCCACTGGATGCAGGCGGCGGTGAGGAGCATCTTATATAGGCAACGATGTGCCCGTGATGTGACGTCCCCATAGTCATGGCGCAGTCGCAGAAACGGTGGTGATAGGCATCCTGGGGTGCTTAACGAAGCAAAGGGCGGCGCGTGCTGGAGTTTCGAAGCAAATGTCACTTGCTCGATATGAAGGCAGTTGGAAGGAATCACAACCGAGGCATGATGGTTGTACGGGCAGCAAGACGGCCAAAACATGCGCAGTGAAGCAAAATGGGTTCCTGAGCATTGTGTTCGATGTGCTGCTGCCGATCCCACTAGATGCAGGCGGCGATGAGGAGCATCTTATATAGGCGACGATGTCTCCGTGAAGTGACGTCCTCTTAGTGATGGCGCAGTTGCAAAAATGGTGGTGATAGGCACGCTGGGGTGGTTAAGCAAACAAAGGGCGGCGCGTGCTGGAGTCTCGAAGCAAACGTCACTTGTTCGATATAAGAGCAGTGGGAAGGAATCATAACCGAGGCATGATGGTTGTACGGGAAGCAAGACGGCCAAAACCTGCGCAATGAAGCAAAATGGGTTCCTGAGCATTGTGTTCGATGTGCTCCTGCCGTGCCCACTGGATGAAGGCGGCGATGAGGAGCATCTTATATAGGCGACGATGTCTCCGTGATGTGACGTCCCCATAGTGATCGCGCAGTTGCAGAAACGGTGGTGATAGGCACGCATGGGCGGTTTAGCAAGAAAGGGCGGCACATGCTGGAGTCTCGAAGAAAACGTCACTTGTCCGATATGAAGGCAGTTGGAAGGAATCTTAACCGAGGCATGATGGTTGTACGGGAAACAACACGGACAAAACCTGCGAGATGAAGCAAAGGGGGTTCCTGAGCATTGTGTTCGATGTGCTGGTGCCGAGCCCACTGGATTCAGGTGGCGATGAGGAGCATTTTATATAGGAGATGATGTCCCCGTGATCTGACGTCCCCATAGTGATGGCGCGGTCGAAGAAACGGTGGTGGTAGGCACGCTGGGTTGGTTAATCAAGCAAACGGCGGCAAGTGCTGGAGTCTCGAAGCAAACGTCACTTGTTCGATATGAAGGCTGTTGGAAAGAATCATAACCGAGGTATGATGGTTGTACGGGTGAGCAAGACGGCCAAATCCTGCGCAATGAAGCAAAAGGGGTTCCTGAGCATTGTGTTCGATGTGCTGGTGCCGAGTCCACTGGATGCAGGTGGCGATGAGGAGCACCTTTTATAGGCGACGATGTCTCCGTGATGTGACGTCCCCATAGTGATGGCGCAGTCGCAGAAACAGTGGTGATAGGCACGATGGGGTGGTTAACCAAGATAAGTGCGGTATGTGCTGGAGTCTCAAAGCAAACGTCACTTGCTCGATATAGAGGCAGTTGGAAGGAACCATTACCGAGGTATGTGGTTGTACGTGTGAGCAAGACAGCCAAAACCTGCGCAATGAAGCAAAAGGGGTTCCTGAGCATTGTGTTCGATATGCTGGTGCCGAGCCCACTGGATGCAGGTGGCGATGAGGAGAATTTTATATAGGAGATGATGTCCCCGTGATCTGACGTCCCCATAGTGATGGCGCGGTCGAAGAAACGGTGGTGGTAGGCACGCTGGTTTGGTTAATCAAGCAAACGGCGGCACGTGCTGGAGTCTCGAAGCAAACGTCACTTGTTCGATATGAAGGCAGTTGGAAAGAATCATAACCGAGGTATGATGGTTGTACGGGTGAGCAAGACGGTCAAAACCTGCGCAATGAAGCAAAACGGGTTTCTGAGCATTGTGTTCGATGTGCTGCTGCCGAGTCCACTGGATGCAGGTGGCGATGAGGAGCACCTTATATAGGCGACGATGTCTCCGTGATGTGACGTCCCCATAGTGATGGCGCAGTCGCAGAAACAGTGGTGATAGGCACGCTGGGGTGGTTAACCAAGCAAGTTGCGGTATGTGCTGGAGTCTCGAAGCAAACGTCACTTGCTCGATATAGAGGCAGTTGGAAGGAACCATTACCGAGGTATGTGGTTGTACGTGTGAGCAAGACAGCCAAAACCTGCGCAATGAAGCAAAAGGGTTTCCTGAGCATTGTGTTCGATGTGCTGCTGCCGTGCCCACTGGATGAAGGCGGCGATGAGGAGCATCTTATATAGGCGACGATGTCTCCGTGATGTGACGTCCCCATAGTCATGGCGCAGTCGCAGAAACGGTGGTGATAGGCATCCTGGGGTGCTTAACGAAGCAAAGGGCGGCGCGTGCTGGAGTTTCGAAGCAAATGTCACTTGCTCGATATGAAGGCAGTTGGAAGGAATCACAACCGAGGCATGATGGTTGTACGGGCAGCAAGACGGCCAAAACATGCGCAGTGAAGCAAAATGGGTTCCTGAGCATTGTGTTCGATGTGCTGCTGCCGATCCCACTAGATGCAGGCGGCGATGAGGAGCATCTTATATAGGCGACGATGTCTCCGTGAAGTGACGTCCTCTTAGTGATGGCGCAGTTGCAAAAATGGTGGTGATAGGCACGCTGGGGTGGTTAAGCAAACAAAGGGCGGCGCGTGCTGGAGTCTCGAAGCAAACGTCACTTGTTCGATATAAGAGCAGTGAGAAGGAATCATAACCGAGGCATGATGGTTGTACGGGCACTAAGACGGCCAAATTTGCGCAATGAAGCAAAATGGGTTCCTGAGCATTGTGTTCGATGTGCTGCTGCCGCGCCCACTGCATGCAGGCGGCGATGAGGAGCATCTTATATAGGCGAAGATGTCCCCGTGATGTGACGTCCCCATAGTGATCGCGCAGTCGCAGAAACGGTGGTGATAGGAACGCTGGGGCGGTTAAGCAAGCAAAGTGCGGCACGTGCTGGAGTGTCGAAGCATACGTCACTTGCTCGATATGGAGGCAGTTGGAAGGAACCATTACCGAGGCATGATGGTTGTACGGGCAGCAAAACGGCCAAAACCTGCGCAATGAAGCAAAATGGGTTCCTGAGCATTGAGTTCGATGTGCTGCTGCCGAGCCCACTGGATGCAGGCGGCGGTGAGGAGCATCTTATGCAGGCGACGATGTCCCCGTGATGTGACGTCCTCATAGTGATGGCGCAGTCGCAGAAACGGTGGTGATAGGCATGCTGGGGTGGTTAATCAAGCAAAGGGCGGCACGTGCTGGAGTCTCGAAGCAAATGTCAATTGCTCGATATGAAGGCAGTTGGAAGGAATTAAAACCGAGGCATGATGGTTGTACGGGCAGCAAGACAGCCAAAACCTGCGCAATAAACAAAAGGTGTTCGTGAGCATTGCGTTCGATGTGATGCTGCCGAGCCCATTGGATGCAGGCGGCGATGAGGAGCATTTTAGATTGGCGACGATGTCCCCATAGTGATGGCTCAGTCGCAGAAACGGTGGTGATAGGCACACTGCGTGGTTAATCAAGCAAAGGGTGGCACGTGCTGGAGTCACGAAGCAAATGTCACTTGCTCGATATGAATGCAGTTGGAAGGAATCATATCCGAGGCATGATGGTTGTACGGGCAGCAAGACGGCCAAAAGCTGCGCAATTAAGCAAAATGGGCTCCTGAGCATTGTGTTCGATGTGCTGCTGCAGAGCCCACTGGATGCAGGCGGCAATGAGGAGCATCTTATGCAGGCGACGATGTTCCCGTGATGTGACGTCCCCATAGTGATGGCTCAGCAGCAGAAACGGTGGTGATAGGCACGTTGGGGTAGTTAAGCAGGCGAAGGGCGGCACGTGCTGGAGTTCCGAAGCAAACGTCACTTGTTCGATATGAAGGCAGTTGGAAGGAATCATAACCGAGGCATGATGGTTGCACGGGCAGCGAGACGGCCAACACCTGCGCAATGAAGCAAAATCGGTTCCTGAGCATTGTGTTCGATGTGCTGGTGCCGAGCACACTGGATGCAGGCGGCGGTGAGGAGCATCTTATATAGGCAACGATGTCCCCGTGATGTGGCGTCCCCATAGTGATGGCGCAGTCGCAGAAACGGTGGCGATAGGCATGCTGGGTTGGTTAATCAAGCAAAGGGCGGCACGCGCTGTAGTCTCGAAGCAAATGTCACTTGCTCCATATGAAGGCAGTTGGAAGGAATTATTACCGAGGCATGATGGTTGTTCGGGCAGCTAGACTGCCAAAACCTGCGCAATGAAGCAAAGAGGTTCCTGAGCATTTCGTTTTCTGTGATGCTGCCGAGCCCACTGGATGCAGACGGCGATGATGATCATCTCAGATTGGCGACCATGTACTCGTGATGTGACGTCCCCATAGGAAGGGCTCAGTCGCAGAAAAGGTGGTTGTAGGCACGCTGGGGTGGTTAATCATGCAAAAGGCGGCACGTGCTGGAGTCTCGAAGCAGACGTCACTTGCTTGATATTAAGGCAGTTGGAAGGAATTATAACCGAGGCTTGATGGTTGTACGGGCAGCAAGACGGCCAAAACATGCGCAGTGAAGCAAAATGGGTTCCTGAGCATTGTGTTCGATGTGCTGCTTCTGTGCCCTCGGGATGCAGGCGGCGATGAGGAGCATCTTATATAAGCGACGATGTCTCCGTGATGTGACGTCCCCATAGTGATCGCGCAGTCGCAGAAACGGTGGTGATAGGCACGCTTGGGTGGTTAATCAAGGAAAGGGCGGCACGTGCTGGAGTCTCCAAGCAAACGTCATTTGCTCGATATGGAGGCAGTTGGAAGGAATCATAATCGAGGTATGATGGATGTATGGGAGAGCAAGACGGCCAAAACCTGCGCAATGAAGAAAACGGGCTCCTGAGCATTGTGGTCGATGTGCTGGTGCCGAGCCCACTGGATGCAGGTGGCGATGCAGAGCATCTTATATAGGCGACGATGTCTCCGTGATGTGAAGTCCCCATAGTGATCGCGCAGTCGCAGAAACGGTGGTGACAGGCACGCTTGGGCGGTTAAGCAAGCAAAGGGCGGCACGTGCTGGAGTCTCGAAGCAAATGTCACTTGCTCGATATGAAGGCAGTTGGAAGGAATTAATACCGAGGCATGATGGTTGTACAGGCAGCTAGACAGCCAAAACCTGCGCAATGAAGCAAAGAGGTTCCTGAGCATTGCGTTTTCTGTGATGCTGCCGAGCCCACTGGATGCAGACGGCGATGAGGATCATCTTATATAGGCGACGATGTATCCGTGATGTGACGTCCCCATAGTGATCGCGCAGTTGCAGAAACGGTGGTGATAGGCACACTTGGGCGCTTAAGCAAGCAAGGGCGGCACATGCTGGAGTCTCGAAGCAAACGTCACTTGTCCGATATGAAGGCAGTTGGAAGGAATCTTAACCGAGGCATGATGGTTGTACGGGCAGCAAGACGGCCAAAACATGCGCAGTGAAGCAAAATGGGTTCCTGAGCATTGTGTTCGATGTGCTGCTGCCGTGCCCACTGGATGAAGGCGGCGATGAGGAGCATCTTATATAGGCGACGATGTCTCCGTGATGTGACGTCCCCATAGTGATCGCGCAGTTGCAGAAACGGTGGAGATAGGCACGCATGGGCGGTTTAGCAAGAAAGGGCGGCACATGCTGGAGTCTCGAAGCAAACGTCACTTGTCCGATATGAAGGCAGTGAGAAGGAATCTTAACCGAGGCATGATGGTTGTACGGGAAACAACACGGACAAAACCTGCGCAATGAAGCAAAGGGGGTTCCTGAGCATTGTGTTCGATGTGCTGGTGCCGAGTCCACTGGATGCAGGTGGCGATGAGGAGCACCTTATATAGGCGACGATGTCTCCGTGATGTGACGTCCCCATAGTGATGGCGCAGTCGCAGAAACAGTGGTGATAGGCACGCTGGGGTGGTTAGCCAAGATATATTGGTCGCCGTCGTTTCTACGACTATGATTCTCTCTTGGCAGACCTCAATATGTCTACCCTTGGCGACAGGCGACGCATACGTGACATGCAGTTTCTGCAAAACGTCTTGCGCGGTTACATTAACTGTGGGACCTTACTGATGTCGCTGAATTTTCGTGTGCCGCATGCAAAAGCTGCAAAATGTTTCGACACATTTTATCCCGATTTGCACGCCATCTGTCCAATGACTCGTTTACAAATCTTATATAACAAAACGTTTAATGACATGGACATATTTGCCTAATTGTTGTTTTCGTGCCTGCTTTTAAATCTTTTGAAGTGGTGTTTTTGATGTATCTGACCTAGTGTGCGCTCGTTTAGGCCACTTGGCTGTTGAGGCACACTCAAATAAACATATCTATCTATCTATCTATCTATCTATCTATCTATCTATCTATCTATCTATCTATCTATCTATCTATCTATCTATCTATCTATCTATCTATCTATCTATCTATCTATCTATCTATCTATCTATCTATCTATCTATCTATCTATCTATCTATCTATCTATCTATCTATCTATCTATCTATCTATCTATCTATCTATCTATCTATCTATCTATCTATCTATCTATCTATCTATCTATCTATCTATCTATCTATCTATCTATCTATCTATCTATCTATCTATCTATCTATCTATCTATCTATCTATCTATCTATCTATCTATCTATCTATCTATCTATCTATCTATCTATCTATCTATCTATCTATCTATCTATCTATCTATCTATCTATCTATCTATCTATCTATCTATCTATCTATCTATCTATCTATCTATCTATCTATCTATCTATCTATCTATCTATCTATCTATCTATCTATCTATCTATCTATCTATCTATCTATCTATCTATCTATCTATCTATCTATCTATCTATCTATCTATCTATCTATCTATCTATCTATCTATCTATCTATCTATCTATCTATCTATCTATCTATCTATCTATCTATCTATCTATCTATCTATCTATCTATCTATCTATCTATCTATCTATCTATCTATCTATCTATCTATCTATCTATCTATCTATCTATCTATCTATCTATCTATCTATCTATCTATCTATCTATCTATCTATCTATCTATCTATCTATCTATCTATCTATCTATCTATCTATCTATCTATCTATCTATCTATCTATCTATCTATCTATCTATCTATCTATCTATCTATCTATCTATCTATCTATCTATCTATCTATCTATCTATCTATCTATCTATCTATCTATCTATCTATCTATCTATCTATCTATCTATCTATCTATCTATCTATCTATCTATCTATCTATCTATCTATCTATCTATCTATCTATCTATCTATCTATCTATCTATCTATCTATCTATCTATCTATCTATCTATCTATCTATCTATCTATCTATCTATCTATCTATCTATCTATCTATCTATCTATCTATCTATCTATCTATCTATCTATCTATCTATCTATCTATCTATCTATCTATCTATCTATCTATCTATCTATCTATCTATCTATCTATCTATCTATCTATCTATCTATCTATCTATCTATCTATCTATCTATCTATCTATCTATCTATCTATCTATCTATCTATCTATCTATCTATCTATCTATCTATCTATCTATCTATCTATCTATCTATCTATCTATCTATCTATCTATCTATCTATCTATCTATCTATCTATCTATCTATCTATCTATCTATCTATCTATCTATCTATCTATCTATCTATCTATCTATCTATCTATCTATCTATCTATCTATCTATCTATCTATCTATCTATCTATCTATCTATCTATCTATCTATCTATCTATCTATCTATCTATCTGTCTGTCTGTCTGTCTGTCTGTCTGTCTGTCTGTCTGTCTGTCTATCTGTCTGTCTATCTATCTATCTATCTATCTATCTATCTATCTATCTATCTATCTATCTATCTATCTATCTATCTATCTATCTATCTATCTATCTATCTATCTATCTATCTATCTATCTATCTATCTATCTATCTATCTATCTATCTATCTATCTATCTATCTATCTATCTATCTATCTATCTATCTATCTATCTATCTATCTATCTATCTATCTATCTATCTATCTATCTATCTATCTATCTATCTATCTATCTATCTATCTATCTATCTATCTATCTATCTATCTATCTATCTATCTATCTATCTATCTATCTATCTATCTATCTATCTATCTATCTATCTATCTATCTATCTATCTATCTATCAAAGTGCGGTACGTGCTGGAGTCTCCAAGCAAACGTCACTTGCTCTATATGGAGGCAGTTGGAAGGAATCATAATCGAGGTATGATGGATGTACGGGTGAGCAAGACGGCCAAAACCTGCGCAATGAAGAAAAGGGGCTCCTGAGCATTGTGTTCGATGTGCTGGTGCCGAGCCCACTGGATGCATGTGGCGATGCGGAGCATCTTATATAGGCGACGATGTCTCCGTGATGTGACGTCCCCATAGTGATCGCGCAGTCGCAGAAACGGTGGTGACAGGCACGCTTGGGCGGTTAAGCAAGCAAAGGGCGGCACGTGCTGGAGTCTCGAAGCAAATGTCACTTGCTCGATATGAAGGCAGTTGGAAGGAATTAATACCGAGGCATGATGGTTGTACGGGCAGCTAGACAGCCAAAACCTGCGCAATGAAGCAAAGAGGATCCTGAGCATTGCGTTTTCTGTGATGCTGCCGAGCCCACTAGATGCAGACGGCGATGAGGATCATCTCAGATTGGCGACCATGTCCTCGTAATGTGACGTCCCCATAGGAATGGCTCAGTCGCAGAAAAGGTGGTTATAGGCACGCTGGGGTGGTTAATCAATCAAAAGGCGGCACGTGCAGGAGTCTCGAAGCAGACGTCACTTGATTGATATTAAGGCAGTTGGAAGGAATTATAACCGAGGCATGATGGTTGTACGGGCAGCAAGACGGCCAAAACATGCGCAGTGAAGCAAAATGGGTTCCTGAGCATTGTGTTCGATGTGCTGCTGCCGTGCCCACTGGATGAAGGCGGCGATGAGGAGCATTTTATATAGGCGACGATGTCTCCGTGATGTGACGTCCCCATAGTGATCGCGCAGTTGCAGAAACGGTGGTGATAGGCACGCATGGGCGGTTTATCAAGAAAGGGCGGCACATGCTGGAGTCTCGAAGCAAACGTCACTTGTCCGATATGAAGGCAGTGAGAAGGAATCTTAACCGAGGCATGATGGTTGTACGGGAAACAACACGGACAAAACCTGCGCAATGAAGCAAAGGGGGTTCCTGAGCATTGTGTTCGATGTGCTGGTGCCGAGCCCACTGGATGCAGGTGGCGATGAGGAGCATTTTATATAGGAGATGATGTCCCCGTGATCTGACGTCCCCATAGTGATGGCGCGGTCGAAGAAACGGTGGTGGTAGGCACGCTGGGTTGGTTAATCAAGCAAACGGCGGCACGTGCTGGAGTCTCGAAGCAAACGTCACTTGTTCGATATGAAGGCTGTTGGAAAGAATCATAACCGAGGTATGATGGTTGTACGGGTGAGCAAGACGGCCAAAACCTGCGCAATGAAGCAAAAGGGGTTCCTGAGCATTGTGTTCGATGTGCTGGTGCCGAGTCCACTGGATGCAGGTGGCGATGAGGAGCACCTTATATAGGCGGCGATGTCTCCGTGATGTGACGTCCCCATAGTGATGGCGCAGTCGCAGAAACAGTGGTGATAGGCTCGCTGGGGTGGTTAACCAAGCAAAGTGCGGTATGTGCTGGAGTCTCGAAGCAAACGTCACTTGCTCGATATAGAGGCAGTTGGAAGGAACCATTACCGAGGTATGTGGTTGTACGTGTGAGCAAGACAGCCAAAACCTGCGCAATGAAGCAAAAGGGGTTCCTGAGCATTGTGTTCGATATGCTGGTGCCGAGCCCACTGGATACAGGTGGCGATGAGGAGCATCTTATATAGGCGACGATGTCTACGTGATGTGACGTCCCCGTAGTGATCGCGTAGTCGCAGAAACGGTGGTGATAGGCACGCTGGGGTGGTTAGCCAAGATATATTGGTCGCCGTCGTTTCTACGACTATGATTCTCTCTTGGCAGACCTCAATATGTCTACCCTTGGCGACAGGCGACGCATACGTGACATGCAGTTTCTGCAAAACGTCTTGCGCGGTTACATAAACTGTGGGACCTTACTGATGTCGCTGAATTTTCGTGTGCCGCATGCAAAAGCTGCAAAATGTTTCGACACATTTTATCCCGATTTGCACGCCATCTGTCCAATGACTCGTTTACAAATCTTATATAACAAAACGTTTAATGACATGGACATATTTGCCTAATTGTTGTTTTCGTGCCTGCTTTTAAATCTTTTGAAGTGGTGTTTTTGATGTATCTGACCTAGTGTGCGCTCGTTTAGGCCACTTGGCTGTTGAGGCACACTCAAATAAACATATCTATCTATCTATCTATCTATCTATCTATCTATCTATCTATCTATCTATCTATCTATCTATCTATCTATCTATCTATCTATCTATCTATCTATCTATCTATCTATCTATCTATCTATCTATCTATCTATCTATCTATCTATCTATCTATCTATCTATCTATCTATCTATCTATCTATCTATCTATCTATCTATCTATCTATCTATCTATCTATCTATCTATCTATCTATCTATCTATCTATCTATCTATCTATCTATCTATCTATCTATCTATCTATCTATCTATCTATCTATCTATCTATCTATCTATCTATCTATCTATCTATCTATCTATCTATCTATCTATCTATCTATCTATCTATCTATCTATCTATCTATCTATCTATCTATCTATCTATCTATCTATCTATCTATCTATCTATCTATCTATCTATCTATCTATCTATCTATCTATCTATCTATCTATCTATCTATCTATCTATCTATCTATCTATCTATCTATCTATCTATCTATCTATCTATCTATCTATCTATCTATCTATCTATCTATCTATCTATCTATCTATCTATCTATCTATCTATCTATCTATCTATCTATCTATCTATCTATCTATCTATCTATCTATCTATCTATCTATCTATCTATCTATCTATCTATCTATCTATCTATCTATCTATCTATCTATCTATCTATCTATCTATCTATCTATCTATCTATCTATCTATCTATCTATCTATCTATCTATCTATCTATCTATCTATCTATCTATCTATCTATCTATCTATCTATCTATCTATCTATCTATCTATCTATCTATCTATCTATCTATCTATCTATCTATCTATCTATCTATCTATCTATCTATCTATCTATCTATCTATCTATCTATCTATCTATCTATCTATCTATCTATCTATCTATCTATCTATCTATCTATCTATCTATCTATCTATCTATCTATCTATCTATCTATCTATCTATCTATCTATCTATCAAAGTGCGGTACGTGCTGGAGTCTCCAAGCAAACGTCACTTGCTCTATATGGAGGCAGTTGGAAGGAATCATAATCGAGGTATGATGGATGTACGGGTGAGCAAGACGGCCAAAACCTGCGCAATGAAGAAAAGGGGCTCCTGAGCATTGTGTTCGATGTGCTGGTGCCGAGCCCACTGGATGCAGGTGGCGATGCGGAGCATCTTATATAGGCGACGATGTCTCCGTGATGTGACGTCCCCATAGTGATCGCGCAGTCGCAGAAACGGTGGTGACAGGCACGCTTGGGCGGTTAAGCAAGCAAAGGGCGGCACGTGCTGGAGTCTCGAAGCAAATGTCACTTGCTCGATATGAAGGCAGTTGGAAGGAATTAATACCGAGGCATGATGGTTGTACGGGCAGCTAGACAGCCAAAACCTGCGCAATGAAGCAAAGAGGATCCTGAGCATTGCGTTTTCTGTGATGCTGCCGAGCCCACTAGATGCAGACGGCGATGAGGATCATCTCAGATTGGCGACCATGTCCTCGTAATGTGACGTCCCCATAGGAATGGCTCAGTCGCAGAAAAGGTGGTTATAGGCACGCTGGGGTGGTTAATCAATCAAAAGGCGGCACGTGCAGGAGTCTCGAAGCAGACGTCACTTGATTGATATTAAGGCAGTTGGAAGGAATTATAACCGAGGCATGATGGTTGTACGGGCAGCAAGACGGCCAAAACATGCGCAGTGAAGCAAAATGGGTTCCTGAGCATTGTGTTCGATGTGCTGCTGCCGTGCCCACTGGATGAAGGCGGCGATGAGGAGCATTTTATATAGGCGACGATGTCTCCGTGATGTGACGTCCCCATAGTGATCGCGCAGTTGCAGAAACGGTGGTGATAGGCACGCATGGGCGGTTTATCAAGAAAGGGCGGCACATGCTGGAGTCTCGAAGCAAACGTCACTTGTCCGATATGAAGGCAGTGAGAAGGAATCTTAACCGAGGCATGATGGTTGTACGGGAAACAACACGGACAAAACCTGCGCAATGAAGCAAAGGGGGTTCCTGAGCATTGTGTTCGATGTGCTGGTGCCGAGCCCACTGGATGCAGGTGGCGATGAGGAGCATTTTATATAGGAGATGATGTCCCCGTGATCTGACGTCCCCATAGTGATGGCGCGGTCGAAGAAACGGTGGTGGTAGGCACGCTGGGTTGGTTAATCAAGCAAACGGCGGCACGTGCTGGAGTCTCGAAGCAAACGTCACTTGTTCGATATGAAGGCTGTTGGAAAGAATCATAACCGAGGTATGATGGTTGTACGGGTGAGCAAGACGGCCAAAACCTGCGCAATGAAGCAAAAGGGGTTCCTGAGCATTGTGTTCGATGTGCTGGTGCCGAGTCCACTGGATGCAGGTGGCGATGAGGAGCACCTTATATAGGCGGCGATGTCTCCGTGATGTGACGTCCCCATAGTGATGGCGCAGTCGCAGAAACAGTGGTGATAGGCTCGCTGGGGTGGTTAACCAAGCAAAGTGCGGTATGTGCTGGAGTCTCGAAGCAAACGTCACTTGCTCGATATAGAGGCAGTTGGAAGGAACCATTACCGAGGTATGTGGTTGTACGTGTGAGCAAGACAGCCAAAACCTGCGCAATGAAGCAAAAGGGGTTCCTGAGCATTGTGTTCGATATGCTGGTGCCGAGCCCACTGGATACAGGTGGCGATGAGGAGCATCTTATATAGGCGACGATGTCTACGTGATGTGACGTCCCCGTAGTGATCGCGTAGTCGCAGAAACGGTGGTGATAGGCACGCTGGGGTGGTTAGCCAAGATATATTGGTCGCCGTCGTTTCTACGACTATGATTCTCTCTTGGCAGACCTCAATATGTCTACCCTTGGCGACAGGCGACGCATACGTGACATGCAGTTTCTGCAAAACGTCTTGCGCGGTTACATAAACTGTGGGACCTTACTGATGTCGCTGAATTTTCGTGTGCCGCATGCAAAAGCTGCAAAATGTTTCGACACATTTTATCCCGATTTGCACGCCATCTGTCCAATGACTCGTTTACAAATCTTATATAACAAAACGTTTAATGACATGGACATATTTGCCTAATTGTTGTTTTCGTGCCTGCTTTTAAATCTTTTGAAGTGGTGTTTTTGATGTATCTGACCTAGTGTGCGCTCGTTTAGGCCACTTGGCTGTTGAGGCACACTCAAATAAACATATCTATCTATCTATCTATCTATCTATCTATCTATCTATCTATCTATCTATCTATCTATCTATCTATCTATCTATCTATCTATCTATCTATCTATCTATCTATCTATCTATCTATCTATCTATCTATCTATCTATCTATCTATCTATCTATCTATCTATCTATCTATCTATCTATCTATCTATCTATCTATCTATCTATCTATCTATCTATCTATCTATCTATCTATCTATCTATCTATCTATCTATCTATCTATCTATCTATCTATCTATCTATCTATCTATCTATCTATCTATCTATCTATCTATCTATCTATCTATCTATCTATCTATCTATCTATCTATCTATCTATCTATCTATCTATCTATCTATCTATCTATCTATCTATCTATCTATCTATCTATCTATCTATCTATCTATCTATCTATCTATCTATCTATCTATCTATCTATCTATCTATCTATCTATCTATCTATCTATCTATCTATCTATCTATCTATCTATCTATCTATCTATCTATCTATCTATCTATCTATCTATCTATCTATCTATCTATCTATCTATCTATCTATCTATCTATCTATCTATCTATCTATCTATCTATCTATCTATCTATCTATCTATCTATCTATCTATCTATCTATCTATCTATCTATCTATCTATCTATCTATCTATCAAAGTGCGGTACGTGCTGGAGTCTCCAAGCAAACGTCACTTGCTCTATATGGAGGCAGTTGGAAGGAATCATAATCGAGGTATGATGGATGTACGGGTGAGCAAGACGGCCAAAACCTGCGCAATGAAGAAAAGGGGCTCCTGAGCATTGTGTTCGATGTGCTGGTGCCGAGCCCACTGGATGCAGGTGGCGATGCGGAGCATCTTATATAGGCGACGATGTCTCCGTGATGTGACGTCCCCATAGTGATCGCGCAGTCGCAGAAACGGTGGTGACAGGCACGCTTGGGCGGTTAAGCAAGCAAAGGGCGGCACGTGCTGGAGTCTCGAAGCAAATGTCACTTGCTCGATATGAAGGCAGTTGGAAGGAATTAATACCGAGGCATGATGGTTGTACGGGCAGCTAGACAGCCAAAACCTGCGCAATGAAGCAAAGAGGATCCTGAGCATTGCGTTTTCTGTGATGCTGCCGAGCCCACTAGATGCAGACGGCGATGAGGATCATCTCAGATTGGCGACCATGTCCTCGTAATGTGACGTCCCCATAGGAATGGCTCAGTCGCAGAAAAGGTGGTTATAGGCACGCTGGGGTGGTTAATCAATCAAAAGGCGGCACGTGCAGGAGTCTCGAAGCAGACGTCACTTGATTGATATTAAGGCAGTTGGAAGGAATTATAACCGAGGCATGATGGTTGTACGGGCAGCAAGACGGCCAAAACATGCGCAGTGAAGCAAAATGGGTTCCTGAGCATTGTGTTCGATGTGCTGCTGCCGTGCCCACTGGATGAAGGCGGCGATGAGGAGCATTTTATATAGGCGACGATGTCTCCGTGATGTGACGTCCCCATAGTGATCGCGCAGTTGCAGAAACGGTGGTGATAGGCACGCATGGGCGGTTTATCAAGAAAGGGCGGCACATGCTGGAGTCTCGAAGCAAACGTCACTTGTCCGATATGAAGGCAGTGAGAAGGAATCTTAACCGAGGCATGATGGTTGTACGGGAAACAACACGGACAAAACCTGCGCAATGAAGCAAAGGGGGTTCCTGAGCATTGTGTTCGATGTGCTGGTGCCGAGCCCACTGGATGCAGGTGGCGATGAGGAGCATTTTATATAGGAGATGATGTCCCCGTGATCTGACGTCCCCATAGTGATGGCGCGGTCGAAGAAACGGTGGTGGTAGGCACGCTGGGTTGGTTAATCAAGCAAACGGCGGCACGTGCTGGAGTCTCGAAGCAAACGTCACTTGTTCGATATGAAGGCTGTTGGAAAGAATCATAACCGAGGTATGATGGTTGTACGGGTGAGCAAGACGGCCAAAACCTGCGCAATGAAGCAAAAGGGGTTCCTGAGCATTGTGTTCGATGTGCTGGTGCCGAGTCCACTGGATGCAGGTGGCGATGAGGAGCACCTTATATAGGCGGCGATGTCTCCGTGATGTGACGTCCCCATAGTGATGGCGCAGTCGCAGAAACAGTGGTGATAGGCTCGCTGGGGTGGTTAACCAAGCAAAGTGCGGTATGTGCTGGAGTCTCGAAGCAAACGTCACTTGCTCGATATAGAGGCAGTTGGAAGGAACCATTACCGAGGTATGTGGTTGTACGTGTGAGCAAGACAGCCAAAACAAGACAGCCAAAACCTGCGCAATGAAGCAAAAGGGGTTCCTGAGCATTGTGTTCGATATGCTGGTGCCGAGCCCACTGGATACAGGTGGCGATGAGGAGCATCTTATATAGGCGACGATGTCTACGTGATGTGACGTCCCCGTAGTGATCGCGTAGTCGCAGAAACGGTGGTGATAGGCACGCTGGGGTGGTTAGCCAAGATATATTGGTCGCCGTCGTTTCTACGACTATGATTCTCTCTTGGCAGACCTCAATATGTCTACCCTTGGCGACAGGCGACGCATACGTGACATGCAGTTTCTGCAAAACGTCTTGCGCGGTTACATAAACTGTGGGACCTTACTGATGTCGCTGAATTTTCGTGTGCCGCATGCAAAAGCTGCAAAATGTTTCGACACATTTTATCCCGATTTGCACGCCATCTGTCCAATGACTCGTTTACAAATCTTATATAACAAAACGTTTAATGACATGGACATATTTGCCTAATTGTTGTTTTCGTGCCTGCTTTTAAATCTTTTGAAGTGGTGTTTTTGATGTATCTGACCTAGTGTGCGCTCGTTTAGGCCACTTGGCTGTTGAGGCACACTCAAATAAACATATCTATCTATCTATATATCTATCTATCTATCTATCTATCTATCTATCTATCTATCTATCTATCTATCTATCTATCTATCTATCTATCTATCTATCTATCTATCTATCTATCTATCTATCTATCTATCTATCTATCTATCTATCTATCTATCTATCTATCTATCTATCTATCTATCTATCTATCTATCTATCTATCTATCTATCTATCTATCTATCTATCTATCTATCTATCTATCTATCTATCTATCTATCTATCTATCTATCTATCTATCTATCTATCTATCTATCTATCTATCTATCTATCTATCTATCTATCTATCTATCTATCTATCTATCTATCTATCTATCTATCTATCTATCTATCTATCTATCTATCTATCTATCTATCTATCTATCTATCTATCTATCTATCTATCTATCTATCTATCTATCTATCTATCTATCTATCTATCTATCTATCTATCTATCTATCTATCTATCTATCTATCTATCTATCTATCTATCTATCTATCTATCTATCTATCTATCTATCTATCTATCTATCTATCTATCTATCTATCTATCTATCTATCTATCTATCTATCTATCTATCTATCTATCTATCTATCTATCTATCTATCTATCTATCTATCTATCTATCTATCTATCTATCTATCTATCTATCTATCTATCTATCTATCTATCTATCTATCTATCTATCTATCTATCTATCTATCTATCTATCTATCTATCTATCTATCTATCTATCTATCTATCTATCTATCTATCTATCTATCTATCTATCTATCTATCTATCTATCTATCTATCTATCTATCTATCTATCTATCTATCTATCTATCTATCTATCTATCTATCTATCTATCTATCTATCTATCTATCTATCTATCTATCTATCTATCTATCTATCTATCTATCTATCTATCTATCTATCTATCTATCTATCTATCTATCTATCTATCGATCTATCTATCTATCTATCTATCTATCTATCTATCTATCTATCTATCTATCTATCTATCTATCTATCTATCTATCTATCTATCTATCTATCTATCTATCTATCTATCTATCTATCTATCTATCTATCTATCTATCTATCTATCTATCTATCTATCTATCTATCTATCTATCTATCTATCTATCTATCTATCTATCTATCTATCTATCTATCTATCTATCTATCTATCTATCTATCTATCTATCTATCTATCTATCTATCTATCTATCTATCTATCTATCTATCTATCTATCTATCTATCAAAGTGCGGTACGTGCTGGAGTCTCCAAGCAAACGTCACTTGCTCGATAAGGAGGCAGTTGGAAGGAATCATAATCGGACAGGCCGCCATTGGAATCTGAACCTGGCAACGTTTAACGCTAGAACTTTAGCTAGTGAGGCTAGCCTAGCAGTGCTGTTCGAGGAACTAGCGGGAATTAAATGGGATGTGATAGGGCTTAGCGAAGTTAGGAGGACAGGTGAGGCGTATACAGTACTAAAGGACGGACACATACTGTGCTATCGCGGGTTAGAGGGTAGACGAGAACTAGGTGTGGGTTTCCTCATTAACAAGGATATGGCTGGCAACGTAGAGGAGTTCTACAGTATTAACGAGAGGGTAGCAGCTATAGTAATTAGGCTGAATAGGAGGTACAAGCTGAAAGTGGTGCAGGCCTACGCACCCACATCCAGCCATGATGACCAGACCGTTGAAAGCTTCTATGAGGACGTAGAATCAGCAATGAATAGAGTAAAATCACAGTACACTGTACTGATGGGCGACTTCAATGCGAAGGTGGGCAAGAAGCAGGCTGACGACCACGCGGTAGGTGACTATGGGATAGGCTCTAGAAATAGCAGGGGAGAGTTATTAGTCGAATTCGCGGATAGAAATAATTTACGGATCATGAATACCTTCTTCCGCAAACGAGAAAACAGGAAGTGGACCTGGAAGAGCCCCAATGGTGAGATTGAAAATGAAATAGACTTCATACTATGCGCTAAACCTGGCATCATTCAGGATGTGGCCGTCCTCGGAAGGGTGCGTTGCAGCGACCATAGAATGGTAAGGTCTAGAATTAGCCTAGACTTGAAGAGGGAACGGAAGAAGCTAGCGAAGAAGAAGACCATTAACGAGTTTGCCGTAAGAGGGAAAGCACAGGAGTTTAGGATAGCGCTGCGAAACAGATACTCGGCTTTAACTGAGGAAGATGATCTGGATGTTCATTCAATGCACGATAACCTGACATCAATAATTACGGAGTGCGCAGTAGAAGTAGGCGGTAGGACAGTTCGAAAAGATACCGGGAAGCTATCTCAGGTGACGAAAGATCTGATTAAGAAGCGCCAAAACATGAAGGCATCTAACACTACCGATAGAATAGAACTAACGGAGCTATCAAAGTTTATAAATAAGCGCAAGGTAGCCGACATAAGGAAGTTTAATATGGAGAGAATCGAGCATGCTCTAAAATACGGAGGTAGCCTAAAAACAGTGAAGAGGAAACTAGGCATAGGTAAAAACCAGATGTATGCATTAAGAGACAAGCAGGGCAATGTCATTAGCAATATGGATAAGATAGTTACCGTAGCCGAAGAGTTCTACACAGACCTGTACAGTAGCCAATGTAATCAGAACGCTAATGAGAAAGACAGCAGTGCACAGCAATGCGTCATCCCGCCAGTAACGAAAGATGAAGTAAAGAAAGCCTTAGAAGCAATGAAAAGGGGAAAAGCAGCTGGGGAGGATCAGGTAATAGCAGATCTGTTGAAGGATGGAGGGGACATCGTGCTAGAAAAACTAGCCACCCTGTATACGCAACGCCTTATGACCTCGACTGTACCAGAAGCTTGGAAGAATGCAAACATTATCTTAATTCATAAGAAGGGAGACGCCAAGGACTTGAAAAATTACAGGCCGATCAGCTTACTATCCGTTGCCTACAAAGTATTTACTAAGGTAATCGCTAATAGAGTCAGGGCAACGTTAGACTTTAATCAACCAAATGATCAGGCAGGCTTTCGTAAAGGATATTCTACAATAGATCATATTCACACCATCAATCAGGTGATAGAGAAATGCGCAGAATATAACCAACCTCTATATATAGCTTTCATTGATTACGAGAAAGCATTCGACTCAGTGGAAACCTCAGCAGTCATACAGGCATTGCGTAATCAGGGGGTAGAAGAGCCTTATGTTAAAATACTGGAAGATATATATAGCAACTGCACAGCTACTATAGTCCTCCATAAAGTCAGCAATAAAATTCCAATAAGGAAGGGCGTCAGGCAAGGAGACACGATCTCGCCAATGCTGTTCACCGCATGTTTGCAGGAGGTATTTCGAGGCCTGAATTGGGAACAGTTGGGAATAAGAATAAATGGAGAATACCTAAATAATCTGAGATTTGCTGATGACATTGCCTTGCTGAGTCACTCAGGAGGTAAACTGCAAATCATGATCAACGAGTTAGACAGGCAGAGCAGATCGATGGGTCTAAAAATTAACATGCAGAAAACCAAGGTAATGTTCAACAGCCTAGCAAGGGAACAACAGTTCACAATTGGCAGCGAGAGCCTAGAAATTGTGCCGGAATACGTCTACTTAGGGCAGGTAGTGACAGCTGATCCGGATCATGAGAGGGAGATAACTAGAAGGATAAGAATGGGGTGGAGCGCATATGGCAAATTCTCGCAGATCATGAGTGGCAGTTTACCAATTTCCCTCAAGAGGAAAGTGTACAACAGCATAATCTTACCGGTACTCACCTATGGGGCAGAAACGTGGAGGCTAACGAAGAGAGTTCAGCTTAAGTTAAGGACAACGCAGCGAGCCATGGAAAGAAAAATGATAGGTGTAACGTTAAGAGATCGGAAGCGGGCAGAGTGGGTGAGGGAACAAACACGGGTTAATGACATCCTAGTCGAAATCAAGAGAAAGAAATGGGCTTGGGCAGGGCATGTAATGCGAAGGCAAGATAACCGCTGGTCTTTAGGGGAACGGAGTGGGTTCCAAGAGAAAGTAAGCGTAGCAGGGGGCGGCAGAAGGTTAGATGGGCGGATGAGATTAAGAAGTTTGCAGGCAAAGGGTGGATGCAGCTGGCAAAGGATAGGGTTAATTGGAGAGACATGGGAGAGGCCTTTGCCCTGCAGTGGGTGTAGTAGGGCTGATGATGATGATGATGATAATTGAGGTATGATGGATGTACGGGTGAGCAAGACGGCCAAAACCTGCGCAATGAAGAAAAGGGGCTCCTGAGCATTGTGTTCGATGTGCTGGTGCCGAGCCCACTGGATGAAGGTGGCGATGCGGAGCATCTTATATAGGCGACGATGTCTCCGTGATGTGACGTCCCCATAGTGATCGCGCAGTTGCAGAAACGGTGGTGATAGGCACGCATGGGCGGTTTAGCAAGAAAGGGCGGCACATGCTGGAGTCTCGAAGCAAACGTCACTTGTCCGATATGAAGGCAGTGAGCAGGAATCTTAACCGAGGCATGATGGTTGTACGGGAAACAACACGGACAAAACCTGCGCAATGAAGCAAAGGGGGTTCCTGAGCATTGTGTTCGATGTGCTGGTGCCGAGCCCACTGGATGCAGGTGGCGATGAGGAGCATTTTATATAGGAGATGATGTCCCCGTGATCTGACGTCCCCATAGTGATGGCGCGGTCGAAGAAACGGTGGTGGTAGGCACGCTGGGTTGGTTAATCAAGCAAACGGCGGCACGTGCTGGAGTCTCGAAGCAAACGTCACTTGTTCGATATGAAGGCTGTTGGAAAGAATCATAACCGAGGTATGATGGTTGTACGGGTGAGCAAGACGGCCAAAACCTGCGCAATGAAGCAAAAGGGGTTCCTGAGCATTGTGTTCGATGTGCTGGTGCCGAGTCCACTGGATGCAGGTGGCGATGAGGAGCACCTTATATAGGCGGCGATGTCTCCGTGATGTGACGTCCCCATAGTGATGGCGCAGTCGCAGAAACAGTGGTGATAGGCTCGCTGGGGTGGTTAACCAAGCAAAGTGCGGTATGTGCTGGAGTCTCGAAGCAAACGTCACTTGCTCGATATAGAGGCAGTTGGAAGGAACCATTACCGAGGTATGTGGTTGTACGTGTGAGCAAGACAGCCAAAACCTGCGCAATGAAGCAAAAGGGGTTCCTGAGCATTGTGTTCGATATGCTGGTGCCGAGCCCACTGGATACAGGTGGCGATGAGGAGCATCTTATATAGGCGACGATGTCTACGTGATGTGACGTCCCCGTAGTGATCGCGTAGTCGCAGAAACGGTGGTGATAGGCACGGTGGGGTGGTTAGCCAAGATATATTGGTCGCCGTCGTTTCTACGACTATGATTCTCTCTTGGCAGACCTCAATATGTCTACCCTTGGCGACAGGCGACGCGCACGTGACATGCAGTTTCTGCAAAACGTCTTGCGCGGTTACATTAACTGTGCGACCTTACTGATGTCGCTGAATTTTCGTGTGCCGCATGCAAAAGCTGCAAAATGTTTCGACACATTTTATCCCGATTTGCACGCCATCTGTCCAATGACTCGTTTACAAATCTTATATAACAAAACGTTTAATGACATGGACATATTTGCCTAATTGTTGTTTTCGTGCCTGCTTTTAAATCTTTTGAAGTGGTGTTTTTGATGTATCTGACCTAGTGTGCGCTCGTTTAGGCCACTTGGCTGTTGAGGCACACTCAAATAAACATATCTATCTATCTATCTATCTATCTATCTATCTATCTATCTATCTATCTATCTATCTATCTATCTATCTATCTATCTATCTATCTATCTATCTATCTATCTATCTATCTATCTATCTATCTATCTATCTATCTATCTATCTATCTATCTATCTATCTATCTATCTATCTATCTATCTATCTATCTATCTATCTATCTATCTATCTATCTATCTATCTATCTATCTATCTATCTATCTATCTATCTATCTATCTATCTATCTATCTATCTATCTATCTATCTATCTATCTATCTATCTATCTATCTATCTATCTATCTATCTATCTATCTATCTATCTATCTATCTATCTATCTATCTATCTATCTATCTATCTATCTATCTATCTATCTATCTATCTATCTATCTATCTATCTATCTATCTATCTATCTATCTATCTATCTATCTATCTATCTATCTATCTATCTATCTATCTATCTATCTATCTATCTATCTATCTATCTATCTATCTATCTATCTATCTATCTATCTATCTATCTATCTATCTATCTATCTATCTATCTATCTATCTATCTATCTATCTATCTATCTATCTATCTATCTATCTATCTATCTATCTATCTATCTATCTATCTATCTATCTATCTATCTATCTATCTATCTATCTATCTATCTATCTATCTATCTATCTATCTATCTATCTATCTATCTATCTATCTATCTATCTATCTATCTATCTATCTATCTATCTATCTATCTATCTATCTATCTATCTATCTATCTATCTATCTATCTATCTATCTATCTATCTATCTATCTATCTATCTATCTATCTATCTATCTATCTATCTATCTATCTATCTATCTATCTATCTATCTATCTATCTATCTATCTATCTATCTATCTATCTATCTATCTATCTATCTATCTATCTATCTATCTATCTATCTATCTATCTATCTATCTATCTATCTATCTATCTATCTATCTATCTATCTATCTATCTATCTATCTATCTATCTATCTATCTATCTATCTATCTATCTATCTATCTATCTATCTATCTATCTATCTATCTATCTATCTATCTATCTATCTATCTATCTATCTATCTATCTATCTATCTATCTATCTATCTATCTATCTATCTATCTATCTATCTATCTATCTATCTATCTATCTATCTATCTATCTATCTATCTATCTATCTATCTATCTATCTATCTATCTATCTATCTATCTATCTATCTATCTATCTATCTATCTATCTATCTATCTATCTATCTATCTATCTATCTATCTATCTATCTATCTATCTATCTATCTATCTATCTATCTATCTATCTATCTATCTATCTATCTATCTATCTATCTATCTATCTATCTATCTGTCTGTCTGTCTGTCTGTCTGTCTGTCTGTCTGTCTGTCTGTCTGTCTGTCTGTCTGTCTATCTATCTATCTATCTATCTATCTATCTATCTATCTATCTATCTATCTATCTATCTATCTATCTATCTATCTATCTATCTATCTATCTATCTATCTATCTATCTATCTATCTATCTATCTATCTATCTATCTATCTATCTATCTATCTATCTATCTATCTATCTATCTATCTATCTATCTATCTATCTATCTATCTATCTAATCAAAGTGCGGTACGTGCTGGAGTCTCCAAGCAAACGTCACTTGCTCGATAAGGAGGCAGTTGGAAGGAATCATAATCGGACAGGCCGCCATTGGAATCTGAACCTGGCAACGTTTAACGCTAGAACTTTAGCTAGTGAGGCTAGCCTAGCAGTGCTGTTCGAGAAACTAGCGGGAATTAAATGGGATGTGATAGGGCTTAGCGAAGTTAGGAGGACAGGTGAGGCGTATACAGTACTAAAGGACGGACACATACTGTGCTATCGCGGGTTAGAGGGTAGACGAGAACTAGGTGTGGGTTTCCTCATTAACAAGGATATGGCTGGCAACGTAGAGGAGTTCTACAGTATTAACGAGAGGGTAGCAGCTATAGTAATTAGGCTGAATAGGAGGTACAAGCTGAAAGTGGTGCAGGCCTACGCACCCACATCCAGCCATGATGACCAGACCGTTGAAAGCTTCTATGAGGACGTAGAATCAGCAATGAATAGAGTAAAATCACAGTACACTGTACTGATGGGCGACTTCAATGCGAAGGTGGGCAAGAAGCAGGCTGACGACCACGCGGTAGGTGACTATGGGATAGGCTCTAGAAATAGCAGGGGAGAGTTATTAGTCGAATTCGCGGATAGAAATAATTTACGGATCATGAATACCTTCTTCCGCAAACGAGAAAACAGGAAGTGGACCTGGAAGAGCCCCAATGGTGAGATTGAAAATGAAATAGACTTCATACTATGCGCTAAACCTGGCATCATTCAGGATGTGGCCGTCCTCGGAAGGGTGCGTTGCAGCGACCATAGAATGGTAAGGTCTAGAATTAGCCTAGACTTGAAGAGGGAACGGAAGAAGCTAGCGAAGAAGAAGACCATTAACGAGTTTGCCGTAAGAGGGAAAGCACAGGAGTTTAGGATAGCGCTGCGAAACAGATACTCGGCTTTAACTGAGGAAGATGATCTGGGTGTTCATTCAATGCACGATAACCTGACATCAATAATTACGGAGTGCGCAGTAGAAGTAGGCGGTAGGACAGTTCGAAAAGATACCGGGGAGCTATCTCAGGTGACGAAAGATCTGATTAAGAAGCGCCAAAACATGAAGGCATCTAACACTACCGATAGAATAGAACTAACGGAGCTATCAAAGTTTATAAATAAGCGCAAGGTAGCCGACATAAGGAAGTTTAATATGGAGAGAATCGAGCATGCTCTAAAATACGGAGGTAGCCTAAAAACAGTGAAGAGGAAACTAGGCATAGGTAAAAACCAGATGTATGCATTAAGAGACAAGCAGGGCAATGTCATTAGCAATATGGATAAGATAGTTAACGTAGCCGAAGAGTTCTACACAGACCTGTACAGTAGCCAATGTAATCAGAACGCTAATGAGAAAGACAGCAGTGCACAGCAATGCGTCATCCCGCCAGTAACGAAAGATGAAGTAAAGAAAGCCTTAGAAGCAATGAAAAGGGGAAAAGCAGCTGGGGAGGATCAGGTAACAGCAGATCTGTTGAAGGATGGAGGGGACATCGTGCTAGAAAAACTATCCACCCTGTATACGCAACGCCTTATGACCTCGACTGTACCAGAAGCTTGGAAGAATGCAAACATTATCTTAATTCATAAGAAGGGAGACGCCAAGGACTTGAAAAATTACAGGCCGATCAGCTTACTATCCGTAGCCTACAAAGTATTTACTAAGGTAATCGCTAATAGAGTCAGGGCAACGTTAGACTTTAATCAACCAAATGATCAGGCAGGCTTTCGTAAAGGATATTCTACAATAGATCATATTCACACCATCAATCAGGTGATAGAGAAATGCGCAGAATATAACCAACCTCTATATATAGCTTTCATTGATTACGAGAAAGCATTCGTCTCAGTGGAAACCTCAGCAGTCATACAGGCATTGCGTAATGAGGGGGTAGAAGAGCCTCTATGTTAAAATACTGGAAGATATATATAGCAACTGCACAGCTACTATAGTCCTCCATAAAGTCAGCAATAAAATTCCAATAAGGAAGGGCGTCAGGCAAGGAGACACGATCTCGCCAATGCCGTTCACCGCATGTTTGCAGGAGGTATTTCGAGGCCTGAATTGGGAACAGTTGGGAATAAGAATAAATGGAGAATACCTAAATAATCTGAGATTTGCTGATGACATTGCCTTGCTGAGTCACTCAGGAGGTGAACTGCAAATCATGATCAACGAGTTAGACAGGCAGAGCAGATCGATGGGTCTAAAAATTAACATGCAGAAAACCAAGATAATGTTCAACAGCCTAGCAAGGGAACAACAGGTCACAATTGGCAGCGAGAGCCTAGAAATTGTGCCGCAATACGTCTACTTAGGGCAGGTAGTGACAGCTGATCCGGATCATGAGAGGGAGATAACTAGAAGGATAAGAATGGGGTGGAGCGCATATGGCAAATTCTCGCAGATCATGAGTGGCAGTTTACCAATTTCCCTCAAGAGGAAAGTGTACAACAGCATAATCTTACCGGTACTCACCTATGGGGCAGAAACGTGGAGGCTAACGAAGAGAGTTCAGCTTAAGTTAAGGACAACGCAGCGAGCCATGGAAAGAAAAATGATAGGTGTAACGTTAAGAGATCGGAAGCGGGCAGAGTGGGTGAGGGAACAAACACGGGTTAATGACATCCTAGTCGAAATCAAGAGAAAGAAATGGGCTTGGGCAGGGCATGTAATGCGAAGGCAAGATAACCGCTGGTATTTAGGGGAACGGA
>NC_135502.1:163014355-163024729 GCF_052857255.1 Amblyomma americanum
TCTATCTATCTATCTATCTATCTATCTATCTATCTATCTATCTATCTATCTATCTATCTATCTATCTATCTATCTATCTATCTATCTATCTATCTATCTATCTATCTATCTATCTATCTATCTATCTATCTATCTATCTATCTATCTATCTATCTATCTATCTATCTATCTATCTATCTATCTATCTATCTATCTATCTATCTATCTATCTATCTATCTATCTATCTATCTATCTATCTATCTATCTATCTATCTATCTATCTATCTATCTATCTATCTATCTATCTATCTATCTATCTATCTATCTATCTATCTATCTATCTATCTATCTATCTATCTATCTATCTATCTATCTATCTATCTATCTATCTATCTATCTATCTATCTATCTATCTATCTATCTATCTATCTATCTATCTATCTATCTATCTATCTATCTATCTATCTATCTATCTATCTATCTATCTATCTATCTATCTATCTATCTATCTATCTATCTATCTATCTATCTATCTATCTATCTATCTATCAAAGTGCGGTACGTGCTGGAGTCTCCAAGCAAACGTCACTTGCTCGATAAGGAGGCAGTTGGAAGGAATCATAATCGGACAGGCCGCCATTGGAATCTGAACCTGGCAACGTTTAACGCTAGAACTTTAGCTAGTGAGGCTAGCCTAGCAGTGCTGTTCGAGGAACTAGCGGGAATTAAATGGGATGTGATAGGGCTTAGCGAAGTTAGGAGGACAGGTGAGGCGTATACAGTACTAAAGGACGGACACATACTGTGCTATCGCGGGTTAGAGGGTAGACGAGAACTAGGTGTGGGTTTCCTCATTAACAAGGATATGGCTGGCAACGTAGAGGAGTTCTACAGTATTAACGAGAGGGTAGCAGCTATAGTAATTAGGCTGAATAGGAGGTACAAGCTGAAAGTGGTGCAGGCCTACGCACCCACATCCAGCCATGATGACCAGACCGTTGAAAGCTTCTATGAGGACGTAGAATCAGCAATGAATAGAGTAAAATCACAGTACACTGTACTGATGGGCGACTTCAATGCGAAGGTGGGCAAGAAGCAGGCTGACGACCACGCGGTAGGTGACTATGGGATAGGCTCTAGAAATAGCAGGGGAGAGTTATTAGTCGAATTCGCGGATAGAAATAATTTACGGATCATGAATACCTTCTTCCGCAAACGAGAAAACAGGAAGTGGACCTGGAAGAGCCCCAATGGTGAGATTGAAAATGAAATAGACTTCATACTATGCGCTAAACCTGGCATCATTCAGGATGTGGCCGTCCTCGGAAGGGTGCGTTGCAGCGACCATAGAATGGTAAGGTCTAGAATTAGCCTAGACTTGAAGAGGGAACGGAAGAAGCTAGCGAAGAAGAAGACCATTAACGAGTTTGCCGTAAGAGGGAAAGCACAGGAGTTTAGGATAGCGCTGCGAAACAGATACTCGGCTTTAACTTAGGAAGATGATCTGGATGTTCATTCAATGCACGATAACCTGACATCAATAATTACGGAGTGCGAAGTAGAAGTAGGCGGTAGGACAGTTCGAAAAGATACCGGGAAGCTATCTCAGGTGACGAAAGATCTGATTAATAAGCGCCAAAACATGAAGGCATCTAACACTACCGATAGAATAGAACTAACGGAGCTATCAAAGTTTATAAATAAGCGCAAGGTAGCCGACATAAGGAAGTTTAATATGGAGAGAATCGAGCATGCTCTAAAATACGGAGGTAGCCTAAAAACAGTGAAGAGGAAACTAGGCATAGGTAAAAACCAGATGTATGCATTAAGAGACAAGCAGGGCAATGTCATTAGCAATATGGATAAGATAGTTAACGTAGCCGAAGAGTTCTACACAGACCTGTACAGTAGCCAATGTAATCAGAACGCTAATGAGAAAGACAGCAGTGCACAGCAATGCGTCATCCCGCCAGTAACGAAAGATGAAGTAAAGAAAGCCTTAGAAGCAATGAAAAGGGGAAAAGCAGCTGGGGAGGATCAGGTAACAGCAGATCTGTTGAAGGATGGAGGGGACATCGTGCTAGAAAAACTAGCCACCCTGTATACGCAACGCCTTATGACCTCGACTGTACCAGAAGCTTGGAAGAATGCAAACATTATCTTAATTCATAAGAAGGGAGACGCCAAGGACTTGAAAAATTACAGGCCGATCAGCTTACTATCCGTTGCCTACAAAGTATTTACTAAGGTAATCGCTAATAGAGTCAGGGCAACGTTAGACTTTAATCAACCAAATGATCAGGCAGGCTTTCGTAAAGGATATTCTACAATAGATCATATTCACACCATCAATCAGGTGATAGAGAAATGCGCAGAATATAACCAACCTCTATATATAGCTTTCATTGATTACGAGAAAGCATTCGACTCAGTGGAAACCTCAGCAGTCATACAGGCATTGCGTAATCAGGGGGTAGAAGAGCCTTATGTTAAAATACTGGAAGATATATATAGCAACTGCACAGCTACTATAGTCCTCCATAAAGTCAGCAATAAAATTCCAATAAGGAAGGGCGTCAGGCAAGGAGACACGATCTCGCCAATGCTGTTCACCGCATGTTTGCAGGAGGTATTTCGAGGCCTGAATTGGGAACAGTTGGGAATAAGAATAAATGGAGAATACCTAAATAATCTGAGATTTGCTGATGACATTGCCTTGCTGAGTCACTCAGGAGGTGAACTGCAAATCATGATCAACGAGTTAGACAGGCAGAGCAGATCGATGGGTCTAAAAATTAACATGCAGAAAACCAAGGTAATGTTCAACAGCCTAGCAAGGGAACAACAGTTCACAATTGGCAGCGAGAGCCTAGAAATTGTGCCGGAATACGTCTACTTAGGGCAGGTAGTGACAGCTGATCCGGATCATGAGAGGGAGATAACTAGAAGGATAAGAATGGGGTGGAGCGCATATGGCAAATTCTCGCAGATCATGAGTGGCAGTTTACCAATTTCCCTCAAGAGGAAAGTGTACAACAGCATAATCTTACCGGTACTCACCTATGGGGCAGAAACGTGGAGGCTAACGAAGAGAGTTCAGCTTAAGTTAAGGACAACGCAGCGAGCCATGGAAAGAAAAATGATAGGTGTAACGTTAAGAGATCGGAAGCGGGCAGAGTGGGTGAGGGAACAAACACGGGTTAATGACATCCTAGTCGAAATCAAGAGAAAGAAATGGGCTTGGCCAGGGCATGTAATGCGAAGGCAAGATAACCGCTGGTCTTTAGGGGAACGGAGTGGGTTCCAAGAGAAAGTAAGCGTAGCAGGGGGCGGCAGAAGGTTAGATGGGCGGATGAGATTAAGAAGTTTGCAGGCAAAGGGTGGATGCAGCTGGCAAAGGATAGGGTTAATTGGAGAGACATGGGAGAGGCCTTTGCCCTGCAGTGGGTGTAGTAGGGCTGATGATGATGATGATGATAATCGAGGTATGATGGATGTACGGGTGAGCAAGACGGCCAAAACCTGCGCAATGAAGAAAAGGGGCTCCTGAGCATTGTGTTCGATGTGCTGGTGCCGAGCCCACTGGATGAAGGTGGCGATGCGGAGCATCTTATATAGGCGACGATGTCTCCGTGATGTGACGTCCCCATAGTGATCGCGCAGTCGCAGAAACGGTGGTGACAGGCACGCTTGGGCGGTTAAGCAAGCAAAGAGCGGCACGTGCTGGAGTCTCGAAGCAAATGTCACTTTCTCGATATGAAGGCAGTTGGAAGGAATTAATACCGAGGCATGATGGTTGTACGGGCAGCTAGACAGCCAAAACCTGCGCAATGAAGCAAAGAGGTTCCTGAGCATTGCGTTTTCTGTGATGCTGCCGAGCCCACTAGATGCAGACGGCGATGAGGATCATCTCAGATTGGCGACCATGTCCTCGTGATGTGACGTCCCCATAGGAATGGCTCAGTCGCAGAAAAGGTGGTTATAGGCACGCTGGGGTGGTTAATCAATCAAAAGGCGGCACGTGCAGGAGTCTCGAAGCTGACGTCACTTGATTGATATTAAGGCAGTTGGAAGAAATCATAACCGAGGCATGATGGTTGTACGGGCAGCAAGACGGCCAAAACATGCGCAGTGAAGCAAAATGGGTTCCTGAGCATTGTGTTCGATGTGCTGCTGCCGTGCCCACTGGATGAAGGCGGCGATGAGGAGCATCTTATATAGGCGACGATGTCTCCGTGATGTGACGTCCCCATAGTGATCGCGCAGTTGCAGAAACGGTGGTGATAGGCACGCATGGGCGGTTTAGCAAGAAAGGGCGGCACATGCTGGAGTCTCGAAGCAAACGTCACTTGTCCGATATGAAGGCAGTTGGAAGGAATCTTAACCGAGGCATGATGGTTGTACGGGAAACAACACGGACAAAACCTGCGAGATGAAGCAAAGGGGGTTCCTGAGCATTGTGTTCGATGTGCTGGTGCCGAGCCCACTGGATGCAGGTGGCGATGAGGAGCATTTTATATAGGAGATGATGTCCCCGTGATCTGACGTCCCCATAGTGATGGCGCGGTCGAAGAAACGGTGGTGGTAGGCACGCTGGGTTGGTTAATCAAGCAAACGGCGGCACGTGCTGGAATCTCGAAGCAAACGTCACTTGTTCGATATGAAGGCTGTTGGAAAGAATCATAACCGAGGTATGATGGTTGTACGGGTGAGCAAGGCGGCCAAAACCTGCGCAATGAAGCAAAAGGGGTTCCTGAGCATTGTGTTTGATGTGCTGGTGCCGAGTCCACTGGATGCAGGTGGCGATGAGGAGCACCTTAAATAGGCGGCGATGTCTCCGTGATGTGACGTCCCCATAGTGATGGCGCAGTCGCAGAAACAGTGGTGATAGGCATGCTGGGGTGGTTAACCAAGCAAAGTGCGGTATGTGCTGGAGTCTCGAAGCAAACGTCACTTGCTCGATATAGAGGCAGTTGGAAGGAACCATTACCGAGGTATGTGGTTGTACGTGTGAGCAAGACAGCCAATACCTGCGCAATGAAGCAAAAGGGGTTCCTGAGCATTCTGTTCGATATGCTGGTGCCGAGCCCACTAGATGCAGGTGGCGATGAGGAGCATTTTATATAGGAGATGATGTCCCCGTGATCTGACGTCCCCATAGTGATGGCGCGGTCGAAGAAACGGTGGTAGTAGGCACGCTGGGTTGGTTAATCAAGCAAACGGCGGCACGTGCTGGAGTCTCGAAGCAAACGTCACTTGTTCGATATGAAGGCAGTTGGAAAGAATCATAACCGAGGTATGATGGTTGTACGGGTAAGCAAGACGGCCAAAACCTGCGCAATGAAGCAAAAGGGGTTCCTGAGCATTTTGTTCGATATGCTGGTGCCGAGCCCACTGGATGCAGGTGGCGTGAGGAGCATCTTATATAGGCGACGATGTCTACGTGATGTGACGTCCCCGTAGTGATCGCGTAGTCGCAGAAACGGTGGTGATAGGCACGCTGGGGTGGTTAGCCAAGATATATTGGTCGCCGTCGTTTCTACGACTATGATTCTCTCTTGGCAGACCTCAATATGTCTACCCTTGGCGACAGGCGACGCATACGTGACATGCAGTTTCTGCAAAACGTCTTGCGCGGTTACATTAACTGTGGGACGTTACTGATGTCGCTGAATTTTCGTGTGCCGCATGCAAAAGCTGCAAAATGTTTCGACACATTTTATCCCGATTTGCACGCCATCTGTACAATGACTCGTTTACAAATCTTATATAACAAAACGTTTAATGACATGGACATATTTGCCTAATTATTGTTTTCGTGCCTGCTTTTAAATCTTTTGAAGTGGTGTTTTTGAAGTATCTGACCTAGTGTGCGCTCGTTTAGGCCACTTGGCTGTTGAGGCACACTCAAATAAACATATCTATCTATCTATCTATCTATCTATCTATCTATCTATCTATCTATCTATCTATCTATCTATCTATCTATCTATCTATCTATCTATCTATCTATCTATCTATCTATCTATCTATCTATCTATCTATCTATCTATCTATCTATCTATCTATCTATCTATCTATCTATCTATCTATCTATCTATCTATCTATCTATCTATCTATCTATCTATCTATCTATCTATCTATCTATCTATCTATCTATCTATCTATCTATCTATCTATCTATCTATCTATCTATCTATCTATCTATCTATCTATCTATCTATCTATCTATCTATCTATCTATCTATCTATCTATCTATCTATCTATCTATCTATCTATCTATCTATCTATCTATCTATCTATCTATCTATCTATCTATCTATCTATCTATCTATCTATCTATCTATCTATCTATCTATCTATCTATCTATCTATCTATCTATCTATCTATCTATCTATCTATCTATCTATCTATCTATCTATCTATCTATCTATCTATATATCTATCTATCTATATATCTATCTATCCATCCATCCATCCATCCATCCATCCATCCATCCATCCATCCATCCATCCATCCATCCATCCATCCATCCATCCATCCATCCATCCATCCATCCATCCATCCATCCATCCATCCATCCATCCATCCATCCATCCATCCATCCATCCATCCATCCATCCATCCATCCATCCATCCATCCATCCATCCATCCATCCATCCATCCATCCATCCATCCATCCATCCATCCATCCATCCATCCATCCATCCATCCATCCATCCATCCATCCATCCATCCATCCATCCATCCATCCATCCATCTATCTATCTATCTATCTATCTATCTATCTATCTATCTATCTATCTATCTATCTATCTATCTATCTATCTATCTATCTATCTATCTATCTATCTATCTATCTATCTATCTATCTATCTATCTATCTATCTATCTATCTATCTATCTATCTATCTATCTATCTATCTATCTATCTATCTATCTATCTATCTATCTATCTATCTATCTATCTATCTATCTATCTATCTATCTATCTATCTATCTATCTATCTATCTATCTATCTATCTATCTATCTATCTATCTATCTATCTATCTATCTATCTATCTATCTATCTATCTATCTATCTATCTATCTATCTATCTATCTATCTATCTATCTATCTATCTATCTATCTATCTATCTATCTATCTATCTATCTATCTATCTATCTATCTATCTATCTATCTATCTATCTATCTATCTATCTATCTATCTATCTATCAAAGTGCGGTACGTGCTGGAGTCTCCAAGCAAACGTCACTTGCTCGATAAGGAGGCAGTTGGAAGGAATCATAATCGGACAGGCCGCCATTGGAATCTGAACCTGGCAACGTTTATCGCTAGAACTTTAGCTAGTGAGGCTAGCCTAGCAGTGCTGTTCGAGGAACTAGCGGGAATTAAATGGGATGTGATAGGGCTTAGCGAAGTTAGGAGGACAGGTGAGGCGTATACAGTACTAAAGGACGGACACATACTGTGCTATCGCGGGTTAGAGGGTAGACGAGAACTAGGTGTGGGTTTCCTCATTAACAAGGATATGGCTGGCAACGTAGAGGAGTTCTACAGTATTAACGAGAGGGTAGCAGCTATAGTAATTAGGCTGAATAGGAGGTACAAGCTGAAAGTGGTGCAGGCCTACGCACCCACATCCAGCCATGATGACCAGACCGTTGAAAGCTTCTATGAGGACGTAGAATCAGCAATGAATAGAGTAAAATCACAGTACACTGTACTGATGGGCGACTTCAATGCGAAGGTGGGCAAGAAGCAGGCTGACGACCACGCGGTAGGTGACTATGGGATAGGCTCTAGAAATAGCAGGGGAGAGTTATTAGTCGAATTCGCGGATAGAAATAATTTACGGATCATGAATACCTTCTTCCGCAAACGAGAAAACAGGAAGTGGACCTGGAAGAGCCCCAATGGTGAGATTGAAAATGAAATAGACTTCATACTATGCGCTAAACCTGGCATCATTCAGGATGTGGCCGTCCTCGGAAGGGTGCGCTGCAGCGACCATAGAATGGTAAGGTCTAGAATTAGCCTAGACTTGAAGAGGGAACGGAAGAAGCTAGCGAAGAAGAAGACCATTAACGAGTTTGCCGTAAGAGGGAAAGCACAGGAGTTTAGGATAGCGCTGCGAAACAGATACTCGGCTTTAACTTAGGAAGATGATCTGGATGTTCATTCAATGCACGATAACCTGACATCAATAATTACGGAGTGCGAAGTAGAAGTAGGCGGTAGGACAGTTCGAAAAGATACCGGGAAGCTATCTCAGGTGACGAAAGATCTGATTAATAAGCGCCAAAACATGAAGGCATCTAACACTACCGATAGAATAGAACTAACGGAGCTATCAAAGTTTATAAATAAGCGCAAGGTAGCCGACATAAGGAAGTTTAATATGGAGAGAATCGAGCATGCTCTAAAATACGGAGGTAGCCTAAAAACAGTGAAGAGGAAACTAGGCATAGGTAAAAACCAGATGTATGCATTAAGAGACAAGCAGGGCAATGTCATTAGCAATATGGATAAGATAGTTAACGTAGCCGAAGAGTTCTACACAGACCTGTACAGTAGCCAATGTAATCAGAACGCTAATGAGAAAGACAGCAGTGCACAGCAATGCGTCATCCCGCCAGTAACGAAAGATGAAGTAAAGAAAGCCTTAGAAGCAATGAAAAGGGGAAAAGCAGCTGGGGAGGATCAGGTAACAGCAGATCTGTTGAAGGATGGAGGGGACATCGTGCTAGAAAAACTAGCCACCCTGTATACGCAACGCCTTATGACCTCGACTGTACCAGAAGCTTGGAAGAATGCAAACATTATCTTAATTCATAAGAAGGGAGACGCCAAGGACTTGAAAAATTACAGGCCGATCAGCTTACTATCCGTTGCCTACAAAGTATTTACTAAGGTAATCGCTAATAGAGTCAGGGCAACGTTAGACTTTAATCAACCAAATGATCAGGCAGGCTTTCGTAAAGGATATTCTACAATAGATCATATTCACACCATCAATCAGGTGATAGAGAAATGCGCAGAATATAACCAACCTCTATATATAGCTTTCATTGATTACGAGAAAGCATTCGACTCAGTGGAAACCTCAGCAGTCATACAGGCATTGCGTAATCAGGGGGTAGAAGAGCCTTATGTTAAAATACTGGAAGATATATATAGCAACTGCACAGCTACTATAGTCCTCCATAAAGTCAGCAATAAAATTCCAATAAGGAAGGGCGTCAGGCAAGGAGACACGATCTCGCCAATGCTGTTCACCGCATGTTTGCAGGAGGTATTTCGAGGCCTGAATTGGGAACAGTTGGGAATAAGAATAAATGGAGAATACCTAAATAATCTGAGATTTGCTGATGACATTGCCTTGCTGAGTCACTCAGGAGGTGAACTGCAAATCATGATCAACGAGTTAGACAGGCAGAGCAGATCGATGGGTCTAAAAATTAACATGCAGAAAACCAAGGTAATGTTCAACAGCCTAGCAAGGGAACAACAGTTCACAATTGGCAGCGAGAGCCTAGAAATTGTGCCGGAATACGTCTACTTAGGGCAGGTAGTGACAGCTGATCCGGATCATGAGAGGGAGATAACTAGAAGGATAAGAATGGGGTGGAGCGCATATGGCAAATTCTCGCAGATCATGAGTGGCAGTTTACCAATTTCCCTCAAGAGGAAAGTGTACAACAGCATAATCTTACCGGTACTCACCTATGGGGCAGAAACGTGGAGGCTAACGAAGAGAGTTCAGCTTAAGTTAAGGACAACGCAGCGAGCCATGGAAAGAAAAATGATAGGTGTAACGTTAAGAGATCGGAAGCGGGCAGAGTGGGTGAGGGAACAAACACGGGTTAATGACATCCTAGTCGAAATCAAGAGAAAGAAATGGGCTTGGCCAGGGCATGTAATGCGAAGGCAAGATAACCGCTGGTCTTTAGGGGAACGGAGTGGGTTCCAAGAGAAAGTAAGCGTAGCAGGGGGCGGCAGAAGTTAGATGGGCGGATGAGATTAAGAAGTTTGCAGGCAAAGGGTGGATGCAGCTGGCAAAGGATAGGGTTAATTGGAGAGACATGGGAGAGGCCTTTGCCCTGCAGTGGGTGTAGTAGGGCTGATGATGATGATGATGATAATCGAGGTATGATGGATGTACGGGTGAGCAAGACGGCCAAAACCTGCGCAATGAAGAAAAGGGGCTCCTGAGCATTGTGTTCGATGTGCTGGTGCCGAGCCCACTGGATGAAGGTGGCGATGCGGAGCATCTTATATAGGCGACGATGTCTCCGTGATGTGACGTCCCCATAGTGATCGCGCAGTCGCAGAAACGGTGGTGACAGGCACGCTTGGGCGGTTAAGCAAGCAAAGAGCGGCA